>NC_052314.1:51520305-51670372 GCF_016432855.1 Salvelinus namaycush
TGAATATGTGACTGTGTCTCTGCTTGTGAACACAGAGTCGTTTCCTTTCCCATCAGTCTGTTACATCGTGTGGTCCGCCTTTCTGTCACGTTAGCTGTTTGACCACACTGTGAAGCAGCCCCACACAGTCCCATCTCACACGCAGGCCTATGTGGGGAAATAAGTTTCCACTGCAATGAATACTTTTCACTGCAGCGAACAGAATAGTTCTCAGTAATGTCTACCCGTGACTCTTATAATTCTTACAGTTGTCGGATCAATGTAGACCTGATAGGGGTCTTTGGATTTCTAAAAGTGAAAGTGAAATTGCTCTGGGAAAGGAAGGCTATTTTGCATGGGTGGGTAGGCCTAGGAATGTAACTACAGACTTTCCACATTGTTTTCACATTCTCTAAGCAAATGAACTATGCAAATTGGTGATGTGACGATCATTGTGGTGATAGCCTCCCTAGTAGTGCATGTTCTTCAGCACAAGGAAGCTAGCCTCCAGCGTACATACTCCAGACACTTGATATTAAGTATGCATACGGTATAAGCCTAATATCTTTCTGAGTTAATGTCTCACCCACACATACTCACATACCAACGTCTTGTTCATTTAGGATAAACATACTTCTCAGCATCGCTATATGGATTGTAACAAAGGACAACACGCAGACAGCGACTTGATATGAGAAAAGCAGCTAAAAAAAAATGTGTGCAACAGTTGAGGGGCTATTTCTGCAGCTGGCTACTGTAACAGTAAAACTGACGATTAACAACAAAGCATTGGCTTTGCCGTCAACTTGTAATTCATTTGAATTGTGAAACTGCAGTTACAGTATTTGCTGTATAATGGTTATTTTGAATGCAGCAATTGCAGTATAACTGCAGAATAACCAGAGTTAGGACATAACCACTACACCAGGGGTGGGCAACCACGGTCCTGGAGTGAAGCAGGCAATTGATGTTTTTCATTTAACCAACCTGGAAGGACAGGTGTGTTGAATTTAGGCAATAACTGAACTGATCAATTAGCTCAGTTGGTCAGGTGTGGTGCCTAGATGGAACAAAATCCTGTAGTACCTGTGGCACTCCAGGAACAGGGTTGTCTACCCCTGTACTACACAATTACTGAATTGTACAGTATAATATAACATTAACCCTGCAGTTACAAAAGTGACTGTAACTATGTTATTTTGGACGCAGCTATTGCAGTAGCCATATAATAAAACAGCATGTGCAACTGCAATGATTTTTGTAGGGAAATATATTTCTCAATGGAAAATGACAGATCATTTCAAAACATCAGTTATGAGTTATTGTTTCAAGTTCCAAGAGCAGCTGGTAAAAGGATGAGCTCCTAATATCTAGTATTAGATATTATATTTCAAATGATTTCGAGGAAGAGTACATTTGAGAAAAACAAGTGAGTGAAAGATAAAGAAGGACTAGGAATATAACATCAGAAGACAACTTTTATCCTGATAGCTTGTTAGCTATCCAGTTGAGTAAACAGTTGCTAAGAGTTTCTAGCTACTGGCTACCTGCTGTTAGCTAAAAAACCTAGCTAGCTAACAAATAACAAAAAGGACAATCAAAAGGACAAAGGACAGGACAAAGGACAGGGAAACTAGTACCTAAACTTACACAAGCAAGAGAAAACAATTCAGACAGAAAACAATCGAGGTAGGCTTTGTTTACATTCAAAAACATCTAGCTACTGGATGACGCACGTCCGTCACCCAGCTGGCTTAGTATGGAACGTGAGGAGTGTCACCCCTTCTCTATCGGTGCTGTGATTTTGTCGCCTGTCAATCTGGAGAGGTCACTTTATCGTAACAATCCTATTATACATAGCACAGTCCGAATCTGGAAGCAAATTAAAACCCACTTCGAGCTTAGACCAATGTCATTCATGCTCCCTGTTGCCAGGAACCCCTCCTTTGCCCCCTCTAACCTTGATAACACCTTTGAGCAATGGGGAGAGTTGGGGATAAGCACCATAGGGGATTTATATATAGAAGGGACCTTTGCTTCCTTTGAGTTGCTGAGGGAAACTTATAATCTTCCCAGAAGTAACTTCTTCAGATACCTACAAATCAGAGACTATGTTAGAAAACACCTCCCAACATTCGGGAACGCTAAGCCTTCCATGTTTGACGGATGCCTAAAAACATCCCCCACCTCAGACAAACTGATATCTCGTTTATATGATGCTTTTCAATCTGTTAGCACACCTTCTACAGATGCCATTAAGGCAAAATGGGAGGAAGAACTAGGGACTGACATCTCAGTGTCAGACTGGGAAGATAGCTTGGAGTACATCCACACCTGCTCCATTAACTCCAGACACCGTCTCATACAATTCAAGGTATTACACAGATTACACTATTCCAAAACCAAACTGCATAGGATATTTCCTGATACATCCCCTATGTGTGATAAATGTCAGGCTGCACAGGGTACACTACTCCACTGCTTTGCCCTATGCTCTAGCTTGTATGGATACTGGAGTGGAATTTTTAGGATCCTCTCGGAAGTTTTGGAGACTTCAATTGATCCAGACCCGCTTCTGATAATCCTGGGAGTGTCGGATTCCCTAAACGGATTAACCAACCCCCAAAAACAACTCATCTCTTACAGTCTCATTTCGGCAAAAAAATTAATCTTGTTGTTTTGGAAAAAGAGGGAAGCGCCCACTACCAAATTATGGCTCAGCGAATTGGCAAACACTGTACACTTAGAAAGAATTAGATATATTCTGAACAATAAATTATCAACATTTGATCAAATCTGGCAGCCTTTCCTCTACTACTTAGACCATGTGGCGCTGTGAATTTGTACTTTTTAACGCACTCTCAATTGTAATATTTTAATCCACCTTTGGTCAGCGTGTGCTGGCACCGCCACCCGAGCAGTGGGGAGGGCAATAAGGGGTAGGGATAAAGGGGGGGAAGAAGGGGGGGAGGGATAAAGGGGGGGAGGGGTAAGGGGGGACACCTACCCTCTTTCTTTATACCTGTCCATGTTCTGTATGTCTTGTTTTGTAATATTTGTTTTGTACCCGGAACCCTGGGTCTTTTTGTTTCTGTCTGCTATTTTATGTATAGATAAGAACTGTATACCTGGCTTTTATACCGATACACCATTCTTGTATGTGTTCAATAAAAAATATTTGAACGAAAAACATCTAGCTACAACTAGCCAACTGCAAACCAGCTGTAACACATACTGTATCCAGCTGTAATAAACTAAGACGGATACATTTACAAGCCCCAAACTCAGCAACCTTGCAATCCAAAATGCAAAAGGTATTGCCAGTGAAGCAAATGTTTTAAAAGAGCACACAGAGACCATAAGAGCAGACTTTATGCAACAAAAAATACAAAGAAATCAAGGTGGATCTTTTCAAATTCTTGGTATGCAGCCCTGCGCAAGGCAAACAAACGTCTTAAAATGTGTGGAAGCAAGACCATGAAACAATTGTACGTGGACACAACCCCAAAATGTAATATTTATATAATAACAGAACAGTAATGATCCAAGGCTCTGAGGCCTTATAGGCAGAAACTCAAACAGGATGTACCAGTGACGAGAACCATTCAATGCTGGTCCGACCAATTGGAAGCCACGCTTCAAGATTGTTTTGATCGCGCGGACTGGAATATGTTCCGGTCAGCCTCAGAGAACAACATCGACCTATACCCTGACTCGGTGAGTGTGTTTATAAAGAAGTGCATTGGAGATGTCGTACCCACTGTGACTATTAAAACCTACCCTAACCAGAAACCATGGATGGATGGCGGCATTTTCTCATAAGCTTCCGGGTTAGAGTCCCGCTCCAGGTCCACAGACGCAATCGCCATCACACTGCACACTGCCCTATCCCATCTGGACAAAATAAATACCTATGTAAGAATGCTGTTCATTGCCAACAGCTCAGCATTCAACACCATAGTACCCTCCAAGCTCATCATCAAGCTGGAGGCCCTGGATCTCAACTCCGCCCTGTGCAATTGGGTCCTTGGCTTTCTGACGGGCCACTAAAAAGTGGTGAAGGTAGAAAACAACATCTCCACTTCGCTGACCCTCAACACTGGGGTCCCACAAGGGTGAGTGCTCAGCCCCCTCCTGTACTCCATGTTCACCCATGACTGCGTGGTCATGCACTCCTCCAACTCAATCATCAAGTTTGCAGATGGCAGAACAGTAGTGGGCTTGATTACCAACAACAACGAGACAGCCTACAGGGAGGAGGTGAGGGCACTCAACCTCTCACTCAAAGTCAACAAAACAAAGGAGATGCTAGTTATAGCCATATGTTAGCTAGCTGGCTAACATTGAACCTAGTTGGTTAGCTTTAGCTACCTGCAGATTCAAACTTCATGGATGGTGGCTAGCTATACCAATCCGTTTGTACTGAAGCTATGGGTTGGTGTTATGGTTCATTGTTTGGCTAGCTGGCTATTTCATGAACATGTCAAGACAATAATGACCCATCCACAGCTAGATGTGGCTGGGGGGTGGTTATATCATTAATTTTCCCATCAATTTAGACAAGTGTCTGGGTAAGCATCATCTAATATTTATTAAATATTTTTATCTGGACACTTTCAAAGTCAGATTAAGATATAGACCAAGGAGTATATGAAGTATATTTTTATGTGGAGTATTTCCTTATTGTAGGCTACTACTTTCACCAGTTTTAGTCTTGAAATCATTGGTTGGGTTAGGCTAAGGCTTAAGAGTGTGTGAACGATGCTGAATAGGTGTAGACAAAGAAGAACTCTCCAGTAGGTGTACCAAAACATTCAATGGCCATTTGCATGTAATAAACAGTTACATGACCTACAGCATGGTCAAGCAAGTTAATGTTTCCGACATTTTCGGACTACTAAACAACTATTGATTTTGAACCACAGAGTTAGCACAAGTCGCAAAGAAAACAGGCGCTGCCTCCACTATTTCATCACCATTTCAACTTCAGCATTCCAAAATCATCTAATCACCTATGCTTAGTCTAAAACAGTGAAAACTAAAATATACAAAAAAACATTTAGTCCAATCCATGTAAGCTAAATATAATGGGGTTGTCCATGGTACTGATTGCTGTGTGTGTGCGTGCTTGCATGCAAGTAGAAAAAACATGTTGACTCACCCTACTTGTAGAGAAACGCCAATGACGTCCTCCTCTTTCATGTTGGAAATGGTCATATAGTAGGCTACACACTTTAAGTTTATGTTGTTCGAGGCTGCCTGGCTAAAATGCTTGCTAGCTAGCCTAACATCCTTTCATTGGCAATGATGTGCCAGGCCAGCTAGTTAACGTTAGCCTAATAGTGTGTAAAAATTGTCTGTCCTAGGTTGCAACACTCACTTCCGAGTTCCAAACTACCTCTGGAAGCAACGTCAGCACAAGAACTGTTCGTCGGGAGCTTCATGAAATGGGTTTCCATGGCCGAGCAGCCACACACACAAGCCGAAGATCACCATGCGCAATGCGAAGTGTCAGCTGGATTAAAGTAAAGCTCACCGCCATTGGACTCTTGAGCATTGGAAATCATGCTTCACCATCTGGCAGTCTGATAGATGAATCTGGGTTTGGCGGATGCCAGGAGAACGCTACCTGCTCAAATTAATAAGTCCAACTGTAAAGTTTGATGGAGGAGGAATAATGGTCTTGGGCTGTTTTTCATGGTTCGATCTAGACCCCTTAGTTTCAGTGAAGGGAAATCTTACACTACACAATACAATGACTTTCTAGGCGATTATGTGCTTCCAACTTTGTGGCACAGTTTCGGACGGACCTTTCTTGTTTCAGCATGACAATGCCACCATGCACAAAGTGGGGTTCATACAGAAATGGTTTGTCGAGATCGGTATGGAAGAACTTGCACAGAGCCTGCACAGAGCCCTGACCACAACCCCATCAAACACCTTTGGGATGAATTGGAACACCAATTGCGAGCCAGGCCTAATTGAAAAACATCAGTGCCCAACCTCACTAATGCTCTTGTAACTGAATGGAGGTAAGTCCCCGCAGCAATGTTCCAAAATCTAGTGGAAAGCCTTCCCAGTAGAGGTGAGGCTGTTATAGCAGCAAAGGTGGGACCAACTCCATATGAATGCCCATGATCTTGGAATGAGTTGTTCGACGAGCAGGTGACCACCAGTGGTGGAAAAAGTACCCAAGATACCTTAACGGAAAATGTCTCAAGTAAAAGTGAAAGTCACCCAGTAAAATACTACTTGAGTAAAAGTCCAAAAGTATTTGATTTTAAATATACTTAAGTATCAAAAGTTAATGTAATTTCTAAAATATACTAAAGTATCAAAAGTAAAAGTAAAAGTATAAATAATTTCAAACTCCTTATAATTTATCTGGCAAACCATGCGGAACATTATTATTATTATTTTTTCATTTACGGATACTCAGGGGCACACTCCAACACTCAGACATAATTTACAAATGAAGCATTTGTGTTTATTGAGTCTGCCAAATCAGAGGCAGTAGGGATGAATCCGTGAATTGGACCATTTTCCTGTCCTGTTAAGCATTCAAAATGTAACGAGTACTTTTGGGTGTTAAGGAAAATGTATGGAGTAAAAAGTACAATATTTTCTTTAGGAATGTAGTGGAGTAAAAGTAAAAGTTGTCAAAAATATAAATAGTAAAGTAAAGTACAGATACCCCAAAAAACTACTTAAATAGTACTGTAAAGTATTTTTAATTAAGTACTTTACACCACTGCTGACCACATACTTTTGGTCAATTAGAGTAGCTCTTATTGCTCTTGAACGTCTTCATTCTCAGTTTTAAGACATTCAAGCGAGACACTTACACCCTAAAAAAACACCGCTTTTTTGTCTCACGCTATGAACAGAGGAACATCACATTTGTGGTGGGCTGACCAGTGACCAGACCATGACCTTTGTAAAAAAGTACAATGCCTGTTCCAACTACCTGCCTCTCGCTCTTCCATCCATCTATGTGACAGACAGCCACTGACCACATAATCACAGGAAACCACAAACATTTCCTGTTTAATGTCCCCCTCGAAAGTAGCTTAAATGCCACTGAGTTTTAATGTTTAATTTTACCTAATGACTTTTAGATATTGATATCCATTAAAGAATTTCTTCATTTTGGGGATGAAGCCATGTCCATAAAAGTGCATGTTTTATTGTCACATCCATAGTCATTAGTCTTTTCAAACATCAATGGGCAGGCACTGTGAACCTAAACACAGTGAACATGTGACTTCTGTCATTTGGCCAAAATTCGAATAGAACACAAATGAGTTTCAAATGACAAGCTACAGTCTCAGTCTCAGAGAACTATAAAAGGTTATCAGCCTGTTGTTTCCAAAATATTATTAATCTCTCATCTAAATTAGTTTATGAATCAATAAAGTATTGGCATACTCTGTAGTTGGTGTATAGATCACAAACTTTTATATCCTACAACTCTTTCTTTCCATTAAAGAGCTCTGTTTTTAGAAACTAGTCTCTGTCTGTATCTATCCCGTACTGTAAATATTTGTCTAATGCTTGGACAGGATACAGGAGGACGTCTCTCCGGAAAGGGAGGAATATTATTTTGGAATGAGTCTTAGTGATAGGCTACACACAGTGTAAATGTTGCACTGTTTAAATGATTTAGCATTTTTGAATTTGACCAATGTTACTAATTAAAACATTGAACATTTAAAAATAAAAACATTAGGCTACTTATCTATCATCTCCCACATACAATTTTAGTTAGTGCAGCAAATCAGTAAAAACAAAAGAAACATACCATTAATGACAAAATATAGCAGCATGGACGTCAGTCTGGCAAGCCTTCTCCATCTCAACAAATGGTTCATTCCTCTAAAGCTCCAGCTGTTCAGTTGTGTGCACTGTGAAGAACCGGAAAGATGTGATCTTGTCCTGGTACAGAGGAGAGAATACACTCAACCAGACCAGCAGCCCTCTGTGGTGTATTCATTAAGACGATTCTGTTGCAAAATGTTTCTTAAACAGAAGGAAACAGAAAGGGGAGGGACCTACCTGAATTTATCCAATAGAAACTGCTGTTTTAGTTGCAACCGTTTGGGCAAATGTTTACACCCCTCGTCTCATCACCAGTCTTTCTCTCCCTCTCGGGGTAGAGAGATACGATTACAACTCCATCTACAGTGGTGTATCTGATTACCCTGTCAGTAATCACATCATCACCGTCAACATCACAACACCCTGAGGAGATGGAGGCTTAGAAGAAGAAGCATGTGTGAGAAATTGGATAATCCATGACTGCCATCATGTCTGAGCTCATTACATTATAATACCCATCCCTCTTGAGATATAGAGAGCGGTTAGTAGACTTGTTATGAACCAGAGTGTAGGTTGTTAATTATAAAACTCTTAAGGATCCACCCCCTTTTTTCAATTTTCACCTAAAATGACATACCCAAATCTAACTGCCTGTATGTCAGGCATATTCTTGGTACCATTTGAAAGGAAACACTTTGACATTTTTGGAAATGTGAAAGGAATGTAGGAGAATATAACACAATATATCTGTTAAAAGATAATACAAAGAAAAAACAACCGTTCTTTTGTATTTTTTTTGTACCATCATCTTTGAAATGCAAGAGAAAGGCCATAATGTATTATTCCAGCCCAGGTGCAATTTCGATTTTGGCCACTAGGTGGCAGCAGTGAATGTGCAACGTTTTAGACTGATCCAATGATCCATTGCATTTCTGTATCAAGACTGCCAAAATGTGCCTAATTTGTTTAATAATACATTTTCATATTCAAAATTGTGCACTCTCCTCAAACAATAGCATGGTATTATTTCACTGTAATAGCTACTGTAAATTGGTCAGTGCATTTAAATTAACAAGAATTTAAGCTTTCTGCCCATATCAGATATGTCTATGTCCTGGGAAATGTTCATGTTACTTACAAACTCATGCTAATCGCATTAGCTTATGTTAGCTCAACCGTCCCGTGGAAGGGACATCGATTAAAGAGCACCTTCTAGTGGAGAAAAGAGAATTTCACTGTGAACTGTTTGCAGTTTACATTATCTTGCATGGTAGCCTTCTGTGTGCTATCCTGTGAGGGATATACACTGAGTGTACAAAATATTAGGAAAACCTGCTCTTTCCATGACATAGACAGACCAGGTGAATCTAGGTGAAAGCTATGATCCCTTGATGCCACGGTCACCTGTTAAATCCACTTCAATCAGTGTAGATGAAGGGGAGGAGACAGGTTAAAGAAGGATTTTAAAGCCTTGAGACAATTGAGACTTGGATTGTGTATGTGTTCCATTCAGAGAGTGAATGGATAAGACAAAAGATTTGAGTGCCTTTGAACAGGGTATAGCAGTAGGTGCCAGGCGCAACGGTTAGAGTGTGTCAAGAACTGCCATGCTGCTAGGTTTTTCACACTCACCAGTTTCCCGGTGTGTATCAAGAATTGTCCACTACCCAAAGGACATCCAGCCAACTTCACACAACTGTGGGAAGCATGGTTGTTGACATGGGCCAGCATCCCTGCGGAACACTTTCAACACCTTGTAGAGTCCATGACCCGGCAAACTGAGGCTGTTCTGAGAGCAAAAGTTTGTGCAACTCAGTATTAGGAAGGTGTTCCTAAAGTTTTGTACACTCAGTGCCTTCAGAAAGCATTCATACCCATTGACTTATTCCACATTTTGTTGTGTTACAGACTAAATTCAAAATGGATTAAACAGATTTTTCTCCTCACACATCTACACACAATAACCCATAATGACAAAGTAAAAATATGTTTTTAGAAATGTTTACACATTTTCTGAAAATTAAATACAGAAATATCTAATTTACATAAGTATTCACACCCCTGAGTGAATGATTTGTAGAAGCATCTTGGTCAGCTATTACAGCTGTGTCTTTCTGGGTACGTCTCTAAGAGCTTCTCACAGTATTTGCACATTATTCTTATTCTTCAAGCTCTGTCAAGTTAGTTGTTGATCATTGCTAAACAGACTTTTTCAAGTTTTGACATAGATTCTCAAGCCGATTTAAGTGAAAACTGTTATTAGGCCACTCAGGAACATTCAATGTAGTCTTGGTAAGCAACTCCAGTGTATATTTGGCCTTTTGTTTTAGGTTATTGTCCTGCTGAAAGGTGAATTTGTCTCCCAGTCTGTTGGAAATCAGACCGAACCATGTTTTCCTCTAGGATGTTGCCTGTGCTTAGCTCTATTCCATTAAAAAAAAATCCTAAACAAACTCCCAAGTCCTTCCCGATGACAAGCATACCCGTAACATGATGTAGCCACCACCATGCTTGAAAATATGGGTACTTAGTGGTACTCAGTGATGTGTTGTGTTGGATTTTCCCCAAACATAACACTTTGTACTCAGGACATAAAGTACATTTCTTTGGCTTATTGCAAACATTATGCATGTTTTGGAATATTTTTATTCTGTACAGGCTTCGTATTAGTATTGTGGATTAATTACAATGTTGCTGGTCCATCTTCAGTTTTCTCCTATCAAATCCATTAATGGCTCTGTAATGGTTTTAAAGTCACCATTGGCCTCATGGTGAAATCCCTGAGCGGATTCCTTCCTCTCCGTCAACTGAGTTAGGAAGGACGCCTGTATCTTTGTAGTGACTGGGTGTATTGATACACCATCCAAAGTGTAATTAATAACTTCACCATGCTCAAAGGGATATATTCAACGTTTGTTTTTTATATTTTTACATAATCTACTAAAATGTGGCTTTCTTTGCAAGCCATTTGAAAGCCTAAATTCTCTTTGTGTTTGAAATTCACTGCTCGACTGAGGGGACCTTACAGATAATTGTATGTGTGGGGTACAGAGATGAGGTAGTCATTCAAAAAGCATGTTAAACAATATTATTGCACACAAGTCCACGCAACTTGTTCTGTGACTTGTTAAGCTAATTATTTTCTCCTGAACATATTTAGGCTTGCCATAACAAAGGGGTTGAATACTTATTGACTCAAGACATTTCAGATTTTCATTTTTAGTTATTTTGTAAAAATGTCCAAAAACATAATTCCTCTTTGACATTATGGGGTATTGTGTGTAGGCCAGTGACACAAAAACTAAATTTAATCAATTTTAAATTCAGGTTGTAACACAACAAAATGTGGAAAAAGTCAAGGGGTGTGAATACTTTCTGAAGTCCCTGTATATACAGTATATATAGGCCTACAGTTTCATTCAAGTTTTGGTTCTGAAAACACTATGTCATGTATTGTATTTGTTTTTCCCCACACAACTCCACACAAAGACGAGAGGCATGGAGGAAGATACTATCCTGTTATCCCAGCAGCAGCCTTGGTGGTGTTCCCAGACATCTTTGCAGTATTATTCACCATAGGGAGACGCCAACACAGTTCACTTATCCTGTACGTGTCTCTCTCAAAGAGCTGATTCTGTCTAACCCATTCTGTGTGCATTCATTATCTCACTTCATATTCTCCAGAGAATGTTTGAATGTTGATGGATGATGGATGACCAATCAATCCTTAGAAAAGCAGAGAGCAAAGTTGGTGAGAGAAAGTAGTTTGGTTGAAATGGAAAACCAATGGACTTGTAACACAATGCTGCTTGGAAGAGTCTTTGGAATCTCCCTGATTTGAGGCTGGGCTGCAGGTGACTGAACAAAGAGAACATCTTCCTCAGGAATACGTTTGGGGGGAGCAGACAGATTGTGGTAGGGTTGAGGGCCTGTGTGGGGTAACCAGAGATCTGTGTGGGTGTGTTGCATCAGCTAACTCAGCCAGGTGAAAGCTAGAAGATTTTTCTTGCTAGTGGTGGGTGGGATAAACAAGCTGTGTGGGGGGTTAAAACGTGCCTTGGCAAAGAGCCCATCAACTGCTTTAACGTTTGAATGAATAATTGACCCTGTCCACAATCAGACATACAGTGCTGAATGTATCATCAATATCATATTTGCATGTAACTTTATTGGTCTCTGACTCTCTCATTCCCTTCATAAGTTAACCTGGTGTGTGTTGCAATACACTAAAAGTAGCATTGTGTATTATTGTTTAGCTGTAATATGACTTGACAGACAGTAGAATTAATTGTTGTAAAGAAAAGTAAATCCAACAATTTGTAATAATATGTCGATATTTTTTTTTTTCATAAAGACACTGGAAAAAATATTTATTTTCAAAGTGTTATTCAGAAGGTTGTTGTGGATGATCTCATGTGTTTACATTGAATAGGATATCAAGGTGTTTTGACACTTGAACAGGTTATTCTGGTGTATCTCTAGATCAGGGTTTCCCAAGCTCGGTCCTGGGCCCCCCCCCCCCTAGGGGCAGGTTTGTTTTCCCCCCCAAGCACTACACAGCTGATTCAAATAATCAAAGCTTGATGATGAGTTGGTGATTTGAATCGACTGTGTAGGGGGAAAAAACAACTTGCACCCAGGGGGAGGGGGCCCAGGACCGAGTTTGGGAAACCCAGATTGATAAAGCCATCACCTGCTGCTTATCTATTGCATCATATTTTCAAACAGCCTATGAAAAACTGCCTGAAGACCAGGGTATCAGGCCAGGGTATTATGTAGATACAATGAAGGTTACTGAAGGAGTATTAGGTACATTTACAATGGATGTTACTGAGTGTTAATGTCCGTTAGAGAGAATGGTAAATGGTAGTTCATGTCCAAGACTAATAAATGCAGTTCAAAAGAAAATGCTATAAAAAGTGCAGCTGCTACATCTTTTCAATACTGTATTTGAAAGTTGTTACACTTGTTGCCTCTATCAGATCAGAGTAGCATGTCTCTTTCTATGAGCATGGTGTGGTCCTGATAGAAATGTGCTGTATAGAACATACTGTACAGACACCTCTTCTGTACATCACTCTGCAAGGTTCTTTGAATAAGGCCCTGATGTTAGTCTCAAAACAACACCCACAAACGGAGAGAGAGTGGAAGCCTTGTGGTTGCTTTAGCTCAAGTAAAGCCACACAAATACATGTATCAAAATGAACGAGTGTCAACGTATATGGATTCCATCAACCCCCACAACTCCCCCATATTGTCTGTGTGTGTGTTAGTACGTCTGTGTGTACTCTTCTCTATCGCCATCTATGTCAGCGTGTGGTTATCGCTTATTTGTTCTCTCTGTTGGCTGTAGCCTATACGGGTCAGTCGCTTTCATTCTCATTATAGGGGAGATGTGGAACCGCCCTCTATCTCTGCACAGCTTCTCTCCAGCAAGAGATCTGACACCACAAACCATGCTCACAGTCCCCTGCACCCACATTTAGCAGACACTCTCATAAAGAGTGACCTACAAGTCAGATCTGTGCTAGTAAGCTAGTCAAATTCAATTGTGGACAAAGTACCCAATTGTCATACTTGAGTAAAAGTAAATATACCTTAATAGGAAATGACTCAAGTAAAAGTGAAAGTCACCCAGTAAAAAGTATTTGAGGTAAAGTCTAAAAGTATTTGGGTTTAAATATACTTAAGTATGAAAAGTAAAAGTATAAATCATTTAAATTCCTTTTATTAAGCAAGCCAGATGGCACCATTTTCTTGTTTTTTAAAATTCATGTATAGCCAGGGGCACACTCCAACACTCAGACATCATTCAGAAACAAAACATTTGTGTTTAGTGAGTGTGCCAGATCAGAGGCAGTAAGGATGACCAGGGATGTTCTCTTGATAAGTGTGTGAATTGGACCATTTCTGTTCTGCTAAGCATTGAAAATGTAACAAGTTCTTCTGGGTGTTAGGGAAAATGTATGGAGTAAAAAGTAAATACATTTAATTAGGAATGTAGTGAAGTAAAAGTAAAAGTTGTCAAAAATATAAATAGTCAAGTACAGATACCCCCAAAAAACGACTTAAGTAGTACTTTAAAGTATTTTTTTACTTAAATACTTTACACCACTGGTCAAATTAAGGACTCATGTGCCTAACCTTTAACCTAATCTTAGTTTTAACTGAACAGAAAGGGAAATAACTTCTGTTGTTCTGTGGTCAGAGGCAATAGGACGGCTTCCAACTGTGACCAGTTATCATAGTGTCCCTCTGTTAGTTCTCAGGGGAGCATAGTCTTCCATATCTAATTGGTAGAACATGGCCCTTGCAACCCCAGGATAGTAGGATTGATTCCCGAGACCTCCCGTTCATTAAAAAGTTATGCACACATGACTGTAAGGCACTTTGTACAAAAGTGTCTGCTAAATTACATAAATATTTGACAATGTATACTGAATAGACTTTCTAGCTGCATGCTGACATTTTAACATTATATGGCCTCTCATCTCACTTTCAGTCTTCTTTTTGCTGTGAAGTACACCACCACAAGCTCACCAATAGTATCTTAATTGGATTAAATGCTCATAAAATAATTTTAAGATACGATATGATGAATGATGTAAATTTCTCTTTATGGAGACGTGTAGTGAGGGTCTCTGTCTCTAAGCTAGACAGGATGTGGTGGGGCTGCAGAGAAGCACAGATTATAGAATACGGGGGCAGTGAGAAATACACCATCTCTGACTGATATCATCAGCCACACGGCCAACGTGACGAGCACTAAAAACCTGTTCAAACTAGATTACTTGAAAGTTAAAATTTCAGGATTCAGAGTAGGGCTAATGCCAAATAAAGTAGTATTAATTGTATGGAATTTCACATTTTGAGGATATGGTAAGTGCTTTATTTGTCTCTTCCCCACGGTGGAGTCTTAGCAAAGATTAGGGACGGCTGCTGTGTGAAACTACACTGTAAAAGTAGAAAGTCTCAAAACAGCATGGTTGTGTAATGAAACCATGAAAAGTAGTGCTCCTAATCAAACATCTAATCAAATATTATTGGTAGCATACACATATTTTGCGGATGTTTTGCAGGTGCGGTTAAATGCTTATGTTTCTTGCTCCAACAGAGCAATACTGTAGGTAGCATGGAGGTTTGGAGCGTTGGGCCAGTAACCAAAAGGTAAATATCTGTCGTTCTGCCCTTGAGCAAAGGAATTAACCCTAATTGCTCCAGAGTCGCTGTCAATATTGGCTGATCCCTGGCCCTGACCCCCACTCTCTGAGGGTGTCTCAGGGGGAGTGGGATATGCATAAATATCACATTTCCATTTCATACCTCATACTTGTACAGGTCACCCACTTGTTCATACAGTGTAACATGACTATAATATAATACCCCCTAACTTTAACAATACACACAAATCCCCAAAATAAAAAGAAAGGAATTAAGAAATATCAAAACGAGCAATGTCAGAGACTGGAATATAAATACTGTATATTTAGTATAGTTTTATCTATAAAGGATAACTTTTTTTAATGTTTCACAAATTTTATTTGTATGAAATTCACTGAGGAGGACAGTCCTCCCCTTCCTCCTCTGAGGAGCCTCCACTGGGAGGTTGACCTGCAAGAATTTTGCACTTGCAAGTGACTAATAATTCTAATAATTCATCCAACTTTTAGTTGCAAACAGCACCACCGTACTGGTGTGTGAGGCCATTCACCGCCTACCTACATTCAATTATTAATACTGTTATTTGATACGAAACTACAACATTTGGAAAAAGGTAAAGGAAAATTGCCCTGACAACTATTAGCTCTCTTTAAAAAAAACACCACCCATTCCACTATGTAACCCTATCTCATCCTACTCCAGACCAATAGTCCGAGAGGACATAACACTACCACTCAACACCTCCCCAGCTGTCTGCAGTTAATCCTTGCAATCTCAAATACTTCTCTGCCTCTGCCACCACAACCTCTATTTTCTGTGACTTTCTATCCATTTCTGCAGTATAATTGACAACCATGGCTATAAATGCTACAAAGCCCACCTTACTGAAGCTCATGTTCTTCCCATCACTCTCTCTTGGTCTCTGCCTACTCACAAGAATCCTCTCAGGATCCCTCACCCTGTACACATCTTCCTCTACCACTCTCTTCACTGCTTCGGCATAATACATTTTCTGTACTACTCCAACCCTGGCAAACTCAGTCTCCCTTTCTCTCACTGGACACCTCCGATCTCCAGCCCCTTATGCACCTCCACAACTAACACACACAACTTTCTCCACCGGTACCACACATTCCTTCTCATTGACAATCCTGGATGTGGGAATGGGTGCTGTCCTCATTGAACATTCATTTGCCTGTTGGTTTTGATGTCCGTTCATCATGATCCATTACACGTCATGGCACATCAAGCTTAATACTAATATCTAAATATACTTGTCTTTCTTCAAACATGCATACAACATTAAAAAGAAAGGAGGACCAAGGCACTCTTCATATAATTAGTTATAATGCCCTTATTTGTATGGCATGTTCAATGGAAACAAAGATTACAAACTCTGACGTGGTTTGACTGCATGGCCTTCGTCAGGGAGAACAAAGATACAATAATACAGTGTCCTCTTTTGAATAGCGCTTTCCAATCAATCCTGATTTGCAGAGGGAATGGTTACAGAACTCATTGGACAACACGTAGTAAGTAATACTATACACATTAAAAATCTAATCAAGGCTAGAAGCATCGGAACCCCCCCCACCCCCCCCCCCCCCAAAAAAAAGTTTGAACATTAAATATGACGGGGCAAAGTGGTAAGAATAGGAGAGCCACCTATTTTATAGTTTGCTAGACCACAGCAAACAAGGAGTCTCAACATGTTGAGGGCAATAATGAAATATGTCCACTAGATGACAGCAAAGGGACGCCTCACGACTACAGTAAAGGTGAGAAATCCTCATCTACATTTAAATCAGTGGAACTTCCTGGCCACTAGTTTGTAAATCAAAAAGCTTTCCCTTTTGTTTAGCTGTTTAGGACGTTCCCCTTTTCTAATTGAGTCCGGAACATGATCAATACCCATAGCTTGTAGGGAGGCAGGGTCGCCATGGTGTAAGGACTTGTAGTGCCTTGTCATGGGGTAGTCTTCGTTGCCTACTTGTATGGCATACTTGTGTTCCACTAAGCGGTCTTGAAGCTGTCTCTTTGTCCATCCAATGTAGAATACCTTGTAAAACTAATTTGTAGATGACATGAGTAGTTTTACAGTTAATTAAACACTTAACTTGATACTCGGTTTTAGAAGCTGTGTCAACAAAGTACTTTTTCTGTGGTTGCACTGGTTACATTTAAAAGAGCCCCTTGGTTTGTGGTCTAGCCAAAGTCTTTTGAGAGTCACAAGGAAGGTAGCTGTGGACTAATTTGTAATTTAGGGTAGGAAATCTCTTAAAGCTTATGACTGGTGGCTCTGGGAAGACTTTGCATAGTAGCGTATCACTTTGGATGATGCAAACATTGTGTGAAAGAATCATGAAATCTGTATTTTTTTTATTACTACCCACAATCCTCTAAAAACAAGATAAGAAATGCAAGGTAATTAAAACCAAAGACTTTAATGAGTTCAATCATAAAATGTTCTCTCTGGTTATATTCCTGAAAAAGTCTTACATTTTGAGCAACACATTAAGAAGGACTTATTCTTACATTATTTTGGTAAAATGAAATGAACAAATCATTTAAATTACTTCTATAAATGTTTTAAAATATATATTTTGGGGTATTTTGACACTTCATTTAGACAGTTATGAAATGACAGAGGGGAGAAACAGATTGAAGGGCTCGAGCAGGGAATTGAACCCCGATTTTCAGTGGGAAGAGGGGTGAAATGTCTAAGCCGGATGCGTTACCGCTGTCCACTAGACCACAGGCTCTGCATGACTTGCAAACATTTTCATTAAGTATACTTTTGTTATTATTTTATTTCAATTCACCCCAGAATATATTTCTTACAGTGTGGCTATGTTGTTGAGAGGGTAAAATTCCAACACAATGTACCATTTTACTGCCCCTCCAGTTTCCAATCTGTCTAAATTAAGCATAGAAAAAATAAAGGTGGAATTCCACTAAAAATATTCTCAATAGGCCCTTATTATCAATAAATATATTTAGGTTATGAACCATTTGCATTTCTAAACCATTGGTTGTATGAGAAACAGATCATTTATGTTTTGATGCTACCTTTTCCATAAACGGAAAAAAACACGAATATTTAAAAACACGAATATTTAGGTTGAGTGTTTCAGAGCACTTAATTGCTGTGAATTAAAACACTTAAATTGGGTTTACATACAAACACCAGATCTCAACTTATTGCCTGCCCTACTGTACAGCACCCGCTTTCACAGGAAGGCCAAGAAGATCATCAAGGCACTCTCACCCGAGCCACGGCAATTTCACCCTGTTACCATCTAGAAGATTGAGACAGTATAGGTGTATCAAAGCTATGACCGAGAGACCGAAAAACAGCTTCTGTCTCCAGGCCATCAGACAATTACATAGTCACCACTAGCTGGCCTCCACCCTGAACTTAGTTGCTGTTACTAGCCTGCTACCACCCGGTAATCAATCAATCAAATGTATTTATAAAGCCCTGCAATGCAGATGAAGAAGCACGGTGGCTAGGAAATACTTACCAGAAGAAACCTAGAGAGGAAGAAACCTAGAGAGGAACCAGGCTCTGGGGAGTGGCCAGTCTTCTTCTGGCTGTGCCTGGTGGAGATTATAAGAGTACATGGCCATTAAGGCCAGATTGTTCTTCAGGATGTTCAAATGTTCATAGAGGGGTCAAATAATTCCAGTGGTTGTAGAGGGTGCAACAGGTCAGTACCTCAGGAGCATTCAGAGGTTGAGACAGAAGGTGCGGTAGAGAGAGAGAGAGTCAAAAACAGCAGGTCCGGGACGCAGGCAAAACAGTTCAAACTGGAGCAGCAGCACAACCAGGTGGACTGGAGACAGCCAAAGTTCATCAGGCCAGGTAGCCCTGAGGCATGGTCCTATGGCTCAGGTCCTCCGGGAGGGGAGGGAGAGAGGGAGAGAGAATTAGATTGAGCATACTTAAATTCACACAGGACACTAGATAAGACAGGAGAATTACACCAGATATAACAGACTGACCCTAGCCTCCCTGCACAGACTGCTACAGCATAGATACTGGAGGCTGAGACAGGGGTAGGTCAGGGGACACTGTGCAGTGTCCCGTGAGACGATACCCCCAGACAGGGCCAACCAGGCAGGATACAACCCCAGTATTAAATAATCAATACTGTGTTGCACCTTTAACCAATAGCGTAACAAATGAACAACTCTTACAAATAAAGTACAAAGACTTAACTTTTGACTGCTTTAAGTCATCCTCTATATCAAACTTCAGCTTGACCGCCCAACCAAAGCGAGCTTTACTTTGGTGTACATTTATACATTATATTATTCCAAAATATAATAAATAATAATAATTGAAATTACCATTATTCCCAGATCCCAGACTGTAGCTTTAAGCTTAAGCAGCTATCATGTAGCACCTGTAGGTCTACCCATCAATTCAAGAAGGAACTTAGTATCATTCACTGAATATACTGCAGAATTCACCTGAGCTCTGTAGACTGGTCTTCCCTGGCTGTCTGACCCTGCTGGGAATCTTCCCACTTCTAGAAAGCAGGCTATAGAAATAGCTCAAGAGAAAGTCTCTCCAACTCTGCTCTCTTCATACTACATTTAGCATATTGCCTAATATCAGGGGCCCAACTTTGTTTTTAGAAGTGGGGGGGACATAAAGTCGGATGAACACTCCAAACAGCCTACCCGACTGCTCGGAGGCATCCGCATGGCCCTAAAACACACCGTCGCCTCATTTTATATCACATGATACAACGGGGGGAGGGGGTAGGCAAAAATGCAATTACAGAATGTGGGGTGTACACTTGATTTGATGTCGCTAACGTTAAGTAACTATTCGTTGTTGAAGACTTTTATAACGCTACCAAGATAGAGAAGCAAGTTACAAATATATAGTTTAATGTTATACATTTTATAGAAATTAGATATTAAAAAGTTTGTAGTGGGCATTAACTGTTTGGTGTTAGCTAAAGTAGTGTTACTGTTTGTAGGTAGTTAAGACACAGAACATGCAAAAAACGAGCTAACGTTAGTCAGCAAGTTAATAGTTGTCATTAGTTTTCTAATCAATACTGGAGACTATTGATAAAATACAATTGAGTGAGGTTATTATTAACTATAGCTAACCCATTACTCTTCACTTAATACACTATATAATTTCACATGGGCAATGTTATGTTCTGTTAATTACTGATGTCCCCTTTAAGAATGGAGCATCCTTGGTCATGCGCAGTGTTGTTCTATGTTTATTCTGGTACTCACTCAGTTCAGTAAATGTGAAGCTCCAGTTCCATTTCTTGTATTCAGAGTCTTTCTTATTATATAAATAAGTAATAAGAGCTAAGACACTACAATGGCGACGAGGATGATTACCTGCAGTGTGCATCATGAATGCAGATGGAGCTCGTAGGAAGAGAGGAAGATTTTGACCCTGTAGCACAACAGCTAGCAAGCAGTGACGACGAGGGGAGAGCTAACGAGAACGAGGCGGCAGATCAAAGGAGGTAAAGAGAATGGCTAGCATCGGGAAAATAGATGTGTTTGATGACACGCAAGAAAACTGGGCAACTTACATTGAACGACTGGAACAGTACTTCATTGCAAACGACATTGCTGATAACAAGAGAGTACCAGCGTTGTTGAGTTTAATTGGCCCAAAAACGTACAGTTTGCTAAGAGATCTGACTGCCCCTCTGAAGCCCTCAAATAAAACATTCACAGAGATTGTGGAGATATTGCAAAATCACCTATCACCCAAACCACTCCTCATCGCGGAACGTTTTCGTTTCCACAAGAGAGATCAGAATGAGGGTGAGGGTGTTAGTTTCTTCAACTCTGCTACATATGTACTGTCTGAACATTGCCAGTTTGGAGAGAACCTAAATGACACATTAAGGGATAGATTTGTTTGTGGACTGAAACATGAACACATTCAAAAACGTTTGCTCACAGAATCAGATATCACGTTTGCAAAGGCTGTTGAAATTGCTGTGACTATGGAAATCGCGACGAAAGATGCATTTGAGTTGCAACGTAAAAGAAATACTGACCTATCACAAACTTCCCTGCACAAGTTTTCACGCAGCCGACAGCGCCCCCGTGTGGCCAAAAAACGCAACAGGTGTGACAGAGATGGTCACAGAGCAGAGGACTGCCGTTTCAAAGACAAAATTTGTCACAAATGCAGTAGAAGGGGGCACATTCAAAGAGCATGCAGAGCAAAATTCAGTCACAACAGGAAAACTGAGAAAATTTACGGGTCTGTGAATGCACTAGCAGAGAACAGTGGCAGTGATTCAGATTAACGATTAATTGGTACAATGGAGTTAAACACAGTGACTTCTCCCAACAGTAGCATAATATGGGTGACACCAGATATCGAAGGCAAACCCCTCAAAATGGAGCTGGACACAGGATCTGCAGTGTCTATAATTTCCACTACTGTCTACAATGAGCACTTCAAGGCTATCAAGCTGAAGAACACAAATGTGTTGCTGAAGACTTACTCAGGAGAGAGATTGAGCCCAATGGGGGCGTTGCAGGTCAGAGTGAGTTATGGGGGGCAAACACAGCACTTACAGCTGTATGTGGTGCCTGGAACTGGCCCCCCATTATTTGGCAGGGAATGGCTTTCAAAAATAAAGCTGAACTGGTGTGATTTGAAAATGCTCCACACGTTCCAGTCCAAAGAGAAAGACACAGACCAAACACTGGAACACTTGCGGAAGAAATACAACACCGTTTTCAGTGATCAGATGGGAACAGTAAAAGGCTTCACAGCAAAACTTGTACTGAGAGATGACGCAACCCCAAAATTCAGCAAAGCCAGATCTGTTCCATACTCCCTGAGACCAAAGGTGGAAGCGGAAATCGATCGCTTGCAGGATACAGGGATCCTGACGAAAGTGGACAGAAGCGAATGGGCCACACCCATAGTTCCTATTGTGAAGAAAGACGGGTCTGTTAGAATGTGTGGGGACTTCAAGGTAACTGTGAATTCAATGTTGCATGTGGACCAATACCCCTTGCCACGTCTGGAGGACATCTTTGCTGCACTAGCTGGTGGGAAACACTTCAGTAAAATCGATCTAAAACAGGCTTACCTGCAGCTACCGGTTGAAGAGAGCTCCAAACAGTACCTGACAATAAACACACACAAAGGTCTATACAGGTATAACCGCCTGGTTTTTGGCATCGCATCGGCCCCAGCCATTTGGCAACGAACTATTGACCAGATTTTGCAAGGAATCCCAGGAACCCAGTGTATACTGGATGACATGATCATAACAGGACGCACCGACAAAGAACACATGGCTAACCTGGAAGAGGTCCTGAAAAGACTGAAAGAGTATGGTCTACAGGCAAACTTACAGAAGTGTGAGTTCTTCAAAGACAAGATTGTCTTCTGTGGACATGAAATTGACCGCAATGGATTGCACAAACCACAGGACAAAATCGAGGCAGTGGTACAGGCACCACGACCACAAAATATCACAGAAGTGAGATCTTTTGCGGGACTGATCAATTACTACAGAAGATTCCTCCCAAACCTTTCAGCAGTACTCCAGCCTCTAAATCAGCTCCTGGAAAAGAATAGGACATGGCGGTGGACAGAACAGTGTGAAAATGCATTTCTTGAGGCAAAACGGCTCATCACATCTGAACAGGTCCTGATGCATTACGACCCTGAACTGCCAGTGAAGTTGGCTTGTGACGCGTCCCCTTATGGCTTAGGGGCTGTCCTTTCACACACACTGAAAGATGGGTCAGAGAGGCCAGTTGCATTTGCGTCACGAACGTTGAATGATGCAGAGAAAAACTACTCACAAATTGACAAAGAAGCCCTGGCGCTAGTGTGGGGCGTCAATAAATTCCACGCATACCTATATGGCAAGCGTTTCACACTGGTTACGGATCACCAGCCGTTGCTTTCCATTTTCAGTCCAAAGAAAGGCATTCCGGCAATGACAGCAGCCAGGTTACAGCGATACGCCTTGTTCCTTGCCAGTCATATGTATGACATTGAGTTTAAGCCGTCGTCCCTCCACACAAATGCAGATGGATTATCCAGACTGCCGTGTACAAGAGAAAGACAAAGGAGTGTGGATGCAGTGGACATTTTCCATACCGCTCAGCCCGAGGCACAGTTATCAAACAGGAGACAAGGAAAGATGTGACCTTGTCAAAAGTGTACACCTACACCATGTCAGGATGGCCAGCTACTGGCAGAAAGGAGCTGACTCCGTATTTCCAGCGGAGAAACGAAATTACAACGTACCAAGGATGTTTGATGTGGGGAATGAGAGTCATGATACCCCAGAAATGCCAACATCAGGTTTTGCAGCAACTACATGAAGGTCATGTTGGAATTGTCAAAATGAAGCTGCTCGCAAGGAGCCACTTCTGGTGGCCAGGTCTGGATCAACAGATAGAAAATATGGCAAAGAACTGTAGCGGATGTTTGGAAACCCTTCACATGCCTGCTCCTGTCCCAGTCCACCCTTGGGAATGGCCCACAGAGCCATGGCAGAGAATTCATGTGGACTACGCTGGTCCCTTTGAAAAGCACATGTTTCTGGTTATAGTTGATGCCCATTCCAAATGGCCAGAGGTGTTTTGCACTGACTCCTCCACCTCAGCTCAGACGATAGAGTGTCTCAGAACAACGTTTGCACGCTTCGGATTGCCGCTGCAGCTAGTAAGTGACAACGCGCAAGCTTTTGTAAGTGACGAGTTTACAAGATTCATGTCAGTAAATGGAATCACTCAACCTCAGCTCCTTACCACCCTGCCACCAATGGGCTGGCAGAACGCTTTGTGCAAACCCTAAAGCAAGGACTCCGGGCAGCAAAACGAGATGAAGGGACTTTGCAAACAAAACTGGCCAAGTTCCTGGTCTCCTACCGAAACACCCCACATGCCACGACAAATGAAAGCGCAGCCGCATTGATGTTCGGGAGGCCTCTTCGCACACGGCTGGACATCATGAAGCCTAACAGGCGTAATGAAGTGCTGAACAAACAAGCCAAGATGCTCTCCGGTGGCCGGGAGCGCCATCTCCAAACAGGACAGGAAGTGATGGTGCGAGACTACAGAAGAGGAGGGAAATGGACAAGAGGGACCGTACATACACAAACGGGACCCAGAACTTACCAGGTTCAAGTGAGCCCAGACATAATGTGGCAGCGTCACATTAACCAAATGCATTCCACGGAAAACAGCACAACAATCGAGAGAGAACAGGCACAGAGAGCTCCTGAGAGTGACACACAAGGAACTGTAGAGGATGGTGGAGCAGTAAAGAGACCCCAGGCTGAAAGAAGGGAACGTGTTGATGAAGGTGCTGCTATAGCAGAAGCTATAAGGGAGCAAGCACACACTGAGGATGTTCAGGGGCCTCCAGACAATCCTAGGCGCTACCCAGAACGAAGGCACAGTCCACCAGACAGACTGGACTTATAAACAAACAAACAAAAACTAACTGTTCAAGTTCAAATTAAAAGATGCAAAATAACTACAACAAGTTCTGGGAAGTGTTTCAGTTGTGGTTTGGTAAAAGTAACTCTGATTGTATAAAAGAAGGAATGTTATGTTCTGTTAATTACTGATGTCCCCTTTAAGAATGGAGCATCCTTGGTCATGCGCAGTGTTGTTCTATGTTTATTCTGGTACTCACTCAGTTCAGTAAATGTGAAGCTCCAGTTCCATTTCTTGTATTCAGAGTCTTTCTTATTACATAAATAAGTAATAAGAGCTAAGACACTACAGGCAAGAAGAGAGAAATAGTTGCTAGTTCGATATCTACAGTATATTATGTATTTCTCAGCAAAATGGCAATTAGCTTGCTAACGTTAGCTAGCTACTGTAGAGCAATAAATCTGATTCTGCATGTGCCAGAAAAATAGCAAACAGTAGCTAGCTAGTTTAGCTTCCTAATCATTCAGGTCCGCACATCTGAGAAAGCACAGGACTTATTTGTTAACTCGAGAAGCTAGAAACAGCTAGAACATGGATGAGCACAGATGAACAGCATTTGCATGAATTAATGTACTCTACGGTACTGCATTGTTACACCTCAAAAGAGCTAGAACCAGGTGTTGGAATCAAAATTATCGTTTTGTTTTGAACAGACGATCATAGGAATTAGTTTCTAAGTGACATGGAGGACAAAGCAGGGTTCCTCCAACTCACTGGCCGAATTTGCCCCATGGGTGGTTTGGTTTGGACCCCCAAGTTTTCTGAGCCAGAAAACACCAGGAAATCAGCTTCAAGTGATTTTTAATTAAGAAATCTGTTCAAGTATTCCCAAGCGTAATAGAGGTACCTGATCGTCTACAAATGTAAGCAAGCTTTGAATTATTATATTTTAGTCAAGTATTATATCTGTTCGGGCTTCTTACGGTCAATTTGCAGTCTAAAAAATTATTTGTAATTATATTTCGGCCTCCCATCCGCTCAAGAAAAAAATCGGCAATCAGCTGAATCTAGTTGATGATCCCTCAAATCAAATCAAATCACATTGTATTTGTCACATGCGCCAAATACAACAGGTGTAGACCATACAGTGAATTGAGGTAATATGTACATGTAGGTAGCGCTAAAGTGACTATGCATAGATAATAAAAAGAGTAGCAGAAGCGTAAAATAGGGGATTGGGTAGCCCTTCTATTAGCTGTTCAGGTGTATTATGGCTTGGGGGTAGAAGCTGTTAAGAAGTCTTTTTGACCTAGACTTGGCGCACCGGTATTGCTTGCCGTGCGGCAGCAGAGAGAACAGTCTATGACTAGGGTGGCTGGAGTCTTTGACAATTTTTATGGCCTTCCCCTGACACCACCTGGTATAGAGGTCCTGGATGGCAGGAAGCTTGGCCCCAGTGATGTACTGGGCCGTACGCACTACCCTCTGTAGTGCCTTGCGGTTGGAGGCCAAGCAGTTGACATACCAGGCAGTGATGCAACCAGTCAGGATGCTCTCGATGGTGCAGCTGTAGAACCTTTTGAGGATCTGAGGACCCATGCCAAATCTTTTCAGTCTCCTGAGGGGGGATAGGCTTTGTCTTGCACTCTTCACGTCTGTCTTAATGTGTTTGGACCATGATAGTTTGTTGGTGATGTGGACACCAAGGAACTTGAAGCTCTCAACCTGCTCCACTACAGCCCAGTTGATGAGAATGGGGGCGTGCTCCTTTTCCTGTAGTCCACAATCATCTCCTTTGTCTTGATCACGTTGAGAGAAAGGTTGTTGTCCTGGCACCACACGGCCAGGTCTCTGACCTCCTCTCTATAGGCTGTCTCATCGTTGTCGGTGATCAGGCCTACCACTGTTGTGTCATCTGCAATCTTGATGATGGTGTTGGAGTGGTGCCTGACCATGCAGTCATGAGTGAACAGGGAGTACAGGAGGGAACTGAGTACGCACCCCTGAGGGGCCCCCTTGGTGAGGCTCAGCGTGGCGGATGTGTTGTTACCTACCCTTACCACCTGGGGGCGGCCCGTCAGGAAGTCCAGGATCCAGTTGCAGAGGGAGATGTTTAGTCCCAGGGTCCTTAGCTTAGTAATGAGCTTTGAGGGCACTATGGGGTTGAACGCTGAGCTGTAGGCTCCCACCACTACGTTAGTATCAGTATTATGTGTAGGCAATTAAGTTTCTCTCTCTCTCTCTTCTCTCGCTCTCTCTGGTGTATCTGTGTGTGCGTGTAAGACTTCCCATCACCAGCCGAGGGCAGTCTAGTGACACTTACTTGCCACAGTCTTTGGATCTCTTCCTGTGCTTCCTCCTACTGGGATGGATGCTGACTCTGGAACTGCTGAGAAGGAGCAGGGAAAGGAGTGGTTCTTGAGTTACCAAATCCACAGGAACAAACATTTTACCATTACTGTAAATAAAGTGCTACCCAATTACAGATCTGTAACCATAGAAGTAATAATTGATTTCCTCACCTCTCATTTAAATGCATCTTACTGAGTCTAAAAACAAGACGACAGGTGTTTTGAGTCTCATCAGGTTAATTCATATTCATTAGCGCACACCACAGCAAAACGTTTGGCAACGGAAAATTAAAATAAGCTTTTCTTATTCGATATGGTCAGGGTAGTCCCTTCCCGTATACGCCTGTTACTTCCGTCTCGTTCCCAGGGAATACAACCCAGTTTTTAAGAGAATGTGCCTGGGTGAAAGTGCTGTTCATATTTTGAATGACTTAGATAACATTACATGTCAGACGATATTAGGCTTTATTTTCTGCAATCACACAAACGTCAGCGCCACGTACTGCCCTGTCTTCTCAGTCAGATTTTTCCTCCTCAACTGACACACACACAAACACACAGGGAAAACACAAACACATGCATTGAGGTGAGGTGAAGAAGACAGCTCTTTCTGTGCATGCACTCAAAGGTGTGGACCGGCATTGGATGTTTTACAGGGACATACACTACCGGTCAAAAGTTTTAGAACACCTACTCGTTCAAAGGTTTTTCTTAATTTTTACTGCTTTGTGAAACTACACTGTAAAAGTAGAATGTCTCAAAACAGCATTATGGCCAAACAGTTCTGTTTTTGTTTCATCAGACCAGAGGACATTTCTCCAAAAATAATGATCTTTATCCCCATGTGCAGTTGCAAACGGCAGTCTGGCTTTTTTATGGCAATTTTGGAGCAGTGTCTTCTTCCTTGCTGAGCGGCCTGTCAGGTTATGTCGATATAGGACTCGTTTTACTGTGGATATAGACACTTTTGTATCTGTTTTCTCCAGCATCTTCACAAGGTCCTTGGCTGTTGTTCTGGGATTGATTTGCACTTTTCGTTCCACAGTACGTTCATCTCTAGGAGACAGAACGTGTCTCCTTCCTGAGCGATATGACGGCTGCGTGGTCCCATGGTGTTTATACTTGCATATTATTGTTTGTACAGATGAATGCGGTACCTTCAGGCATTTGGAAATTTCTCCCAAGGATGAACCAGACTTGTGGAGGTCTACAATTTTTTTTCTGAGGTCTTGGCTGATTTCTTTTGATTTTCCCATGATGTCAAGCAAAGAGGCACTGAGTTTGAAAGTAGGCCTTGAAATACATCCACAGGTACACCTCCAATTGACTCAAATGATGTAAGTTAGCCTATCAGAAGCTTCCAAAGCCATGACATCATTTTCTGGAATTTTTCAAGCTGTTTAAAGGCACAGTCAACTTAGTATTGTATATGTAAACTTCTGACCCACTGGTATTGTGATACAGTGAATGATATGTGAAGTAATCAGTCTGTAAACAATTGTTGGAAAAATTACTTGTGTCATGCACAAAGTAGATGTCCTAACCGACTTGCTATAGTTTGTTAACAAGAAATGTGTGGAGTGGTTGAAAAACACATTTTAATGACTCCAACCTAAGTGTATGTAAACTTCCACCTTCAACTGTAGAAGCTGTTTTTCTGTCCTTCGTTCACAGCTTTGAAGCACCTATACGGTCTCAATCTTCTAGATGGTAGCAAGGTGAACATGCCTTGGCTCGGATGACTGAGGTACTTGATATAATCGTCTCGACCTTCCTGTGAAAGCGGGTGCTGTACAGTAGGGCAGGCAGTAAACTGTGATCTGGTGTTTGTATGTAAACCCAACGTAAGTGTTTTAATACACAGAAATTAAGCGTTAAACCTACACATTGGAATTGTTAAGAGAGTGTTGTGAAAATACTTTTTGGGGGTTTCAGTGCAGGTAAAAGGCAGCATCAAAACACAATAACTCTGTTTCTCAAACAATCAATGGTTTAGAAATGCAAATGGTTAAAGCGTAAATATTTATTGATTTTAAGGGCCTATTGAGAATATTTTTTGCGGAATTCCACCTTTATTTTTTCTATGCTTTATTAAGACAGATTGGAAACATGAGGGGCAGTAAGATGGTACATTTCATTGGAATTTTACCCTCTCAACCACATAGCTACACTGTAAGAATATATTCTGGGGTGAATTGAAATTTACAAAAAAAAATATAAAAAAATATATATATACAGTGCATTCGGAAAGTATTGAGACCCATGCCCTTCTTCCACATTTTGTTACGTTACAGCCTACACATAATACCCCATAATGACAACGCAAAACAGAAATACATTACTTACATAAGTAATCAGATCCTTTGCTATGAGACTCGAAATTGAGCTCATGTGCATCCTGTTTCCATTGATCATCTTTGAGATGTTTCTACAACTTGATTGGAGTTGTAGGAATTGTCCGTAGAGCTCAGAGACAGGATTGTGTCAAGCCACAGATTTTTAAATTTATTTTACCTTTATTTAACTAGGCAAGTCAGTTAAGAACAAATTCTTATTTTCAATGACGGCCTAGGAACAGCCTTGTTCAGGGGCAGAACGACAGATTTGTACCTTGTCAGCTCGGGGATTCGAACTTGCAACCTTTCGATTACTAGATCTGGGGAAAGGTACCAAAAAAATTCTGCAGCATTGAAGGTCCCCAAGAACACAGTGGCCCATCATAATAAATGAAACAAGCTAATTAAGAGCTTGTTAAGAGCTAATTAAGAGCTAATTAAGAGCTAATTAAGAGCTAATTAAGAGCTAAAGCGATAAGAAGAGTAAAAAGACACTCAAGATCAAATGGCAAATCAAGATCTACAGAAAAAAAGTTAATCTATGGACCTTTTGTTATTAAATCTATGGACCTAAAGTAACCTAACAGCCATTGCTGCTAAGGAGTAGGTGGCTTTTTCTCAAACGCCTGCTATTTTATGTACACAGCTGCTATCCACTGGCAAGCTAAACAAAGACCAGCTGTAAAATATACAGGGGAGGGACCTACATTTAAACAACAGTACAGTCATTACTGAAAAGAAGCTTTGGCCAGCAGTAGCATAGCAAACACCAAAGGTGCCACATTCCCCCCCACATTCTGAAATTGCATTTTTGTCCCCCCCCCAGTTAAATCATTGGAATGTGACACAAAAAGAGGCAATGGTGGGCTTTAGGGCCATTCGGACGCCTCCGAGTTGGCGGGTAGGCTGTTTGGAGCGTTTATCCCAACAGGATTAAAAGTTATGTCCTCCCACTTCCAAAACCAAAGTTGCGCCCAGTATTAAAATATGAGTTCCATTTGTTTTAACTTATACATTGGGATTTGGGACAAAAGGCAGGTGAAAAGAAGGATTATCCTGATCCTGCTACTAACTCAATGCATAGTTATTGAATTGGTCAGTATCAATGGATGTCATCGAGGTCCCTATTTGACAGGTCTGTGAGAATGACCTACAAAGAAAGCCTGAAATTATAACATCAGTGCAACAGTTCCAGGGGATTTTTCTCCCATTAACAACTGTGCTTTTAAAAGGTTTTCAGGGTGAATATTATTTTACTTTCATTTTGTTTAAATGTCCTCTTTATGAGTTATCATGTTGGCTTCTCAGTGACTTCCAGTTTTGTTCCTTCATGCTGTGTCAACATCCTCGCTGGCAGCCATGCGATGTAACTGGAGTGTATCATAAACTGATGCCATTTCAGGGTTGTCTGTACGCGACTCCAGTTCTGGTACACCTCTTCGCTCCTCCTAAACACGGAAAGGGAGGTAGGGAGGGAAGGAAGGAATGAGAGGTACAGGGAAAAAGGGACAGGGAAAGAGGGGCAGGGTAGGAAAGCACCAACAAAAAAAAGATTAATATGTTTCATTATTAGATACTTCGTAGCAGAGGAATGAAACAGGACACGTCTGACGCTCTCTTGTCTAAACTCATTGTTCTGCAGCTGGTAACTCAACTGTCATCACAACACATGTAGGATCTTTCCCAAAACTAGTGAGAGGAAACACAAAGCCTAACTTGAAAAGTCCACAGACTTTTTGCACACACTCTAAAAGACAATGGGAAGATCAAAGGCATTACTGTATACCATATGTGCTGAGTGGCTTCTCATTGTGCAACCCAACCATATCATATGGGCAAAACTGGTTGCAATGACATCAGGCCGGGTTGCAAACTCAGCTGGTCTGTGCAACTCAAGACTTGCCTTGGACAATATGACAGGATTATTCAGTCTTTCAGGCCTACAGATAGAAGATGCTTGCATAGCGCTAAAGCTTACAGTTGTAGCCATGAGGGCTGCAAAAGCTGGTTTATTGTCTATCAGCCTGTAGCATTATTACTAACCTGGTTATCTGTTTGTTCTATGTAAGTAATCGTTGCATACTCAAGGTCAACTTGCACTCTTTCGGATGAATCTATGAAGACAAATAAAGTCAATTAGATATAAGGGCGGGGGTGTGACTAACTGACAGAGACATACAGACGCTCATCTCCTGGACAGGTTCTGTAAACACGCAGGACTACTGTTACGATGGGTACCTGTCTCTGCTGGCGGTCTTTTTGGCACCATAGAAGCCAATCTTTAAAGTATTGATTGTCAGAGTGTGTTTGTGTGAGTGCCTTTTGCTTGTTCAACATTTAGAGAAGTGTATCAGGAAGCTCTGAGATGATAACAATACTGTCTGACCAAGCAGAGGAAGTGTGCCAATTTATTTGACCTGCATCCTGTGTTCAAGTAAACAGTTCCTACCTTTTCCAAAAGACTATTCTTGATAATAAAAAAGGCTGATTATGACATGTTTTGACTGACCTCAGACCTCTAAAAGATGAATACCTGCCTTGTGAGTGGTCATTTCCCCTCTTCTTTCGATAGATTGCAAGTCCAACCAGCCCTGAGGCAACCAAAACGCAGATTACAGCAATAATAAGCATACCCCGAGTCATCTCATCACTGTCTGAAATAAATAAAACACAAGGAAATGATTAGTGTAAAATATCGCAAGGCTTTGGCAGTATGTTTTAAATGGGCTCAACTAATAGTTTCACTTAATTGTTTTGGTAGTTTCTTTTTCTGGATGGCTTTAATTCAGAATTGATACTCTTACCTGCCTTCTTGGGATGACCATCTTCACTGCAACATTTTGGGACATGAACTGTCTCATTGCTGACAGGGTTAGCAGCCACACAGCTGTAGGTGGAGTTGTAGTCCTTTCCCTCTACCTCCAAACGGAGAGATAGATCAGTGGTGAGGTCAGGACTGCTGGTCTGGTTTAGTATTTCCTCTCCCCCGTACAAGGTCAAGGTCACCTCTTTTTCGTTGTCCACAGAACACACCACACTACAGGAGCTGCTGTCACACTCCGTCACCTGAGGTTTGGAAACAAAATCTGGAAGACAAATAGTAAATACATTGGAGGAATGGAACTTATATTTAATGTTTTTGTAATATAGCACACACACACACACACACACACACACACACACACACACACACACACACACACACACACACACACACACACACACACACACACACACACACACACACACACACACACACACACACACACACACACACACCCACTTACAGTAAAGAGTGAGGTTAAATTTAGGTATCCTCTTCTCTCCGTCTCTATTCTCCACAGAATAAACCCCAGCATCTTCTATCTGTAGGTCTGACAGACTGAATAATCCTGTCACATTGTCCCAGTGAACGCGATTTTTAAATCTCTCTTCTGAATCTATATGGCTTTGTCCATTGAGCACAATTGCATTAGTGTCTTCTCCATACCTTAAATATCCAGTTTTAAACACTCTCTCTGGAAAAGATAAAGACTTTCCCATGATGCCTTTCACCTGCTGAGTCTCAGACTTGATTGTTTGCTGGGAAGCACAGAGAGCTGTGGACAGAGAGAGACTCAATGTCAACACAATAACAGTATTCCAGGAGGTCTGAAAAACAGTCGCACAATAAATCTCACAATAACTGGATAAGTGTTCAACATGTCAGTAACCGCATCCATATGATATTGCAATCTGATGCCAGAAGATAACAATGACATTCAATCATTAGTTGATTTGTGCATCACGTCTACAATGTAGTAGCCTGGAACCACACTATTGACTTGAGTATCACAGTTCCTCTTAGCTAATAACAGGTCTGATGTGATGGTGAAGGTCAGGAAACAAAATTTTAGGACTGGTAGTTGAATATTTTGTCTGAAATTGAGTTCACATGGAAATACATTCTCTGAGCAAGGGAAAATCTTCCACCAATTGACTGTTTTCTTTTCTCTCCAAAATAAAAAAAATCAAGGATCATTGAAAAGCACATGATAGAGGGATATTTAACACATTTCCACTAGCTAAACAGGTGAGGCTATGAACTGTGCCTCACCTGCCTTGAATGACGGGTAGCCACTGTTCGTGCCACGAGAGGTACCGGATCCTGGAAAATAGGTTTCGGAATGAAACAGTCCGAAACTGAGAGGTCCCGGATCCTGTTCTCAAATTAAGCACTGGTTTCATTGTCACATCCTCTGAAGAGACATAGGCTTACTGTATGTGGCTAGGTTAGGTTACCCAGGGTATTAGCTCAATGTACATAATGTATTTGTCCTTCTATAGTGAAGTGTAAATAAATTGTATATACAGTGGGGTCGGGAATTATTGGATCACATGATAAAGATGAGCAAAAAATACTATATACTGAACTATATTGTATACTCCAAAAATTGAAAAATATATTATTTTATACTAATACAATGTTCAGATTAAGAGATTTTGTTTAACAAGTAATACAAAAAATCTAAAAAAGATGGGGGTCACGATAATTGTATCTCCTGTTTTCAATACTCCAGCACCCTCCCCTTGCAAGGATAACGACACTGAGCCTTTTTAGAAAATGTTTTATGAGATTGGAAAATACATTGGGAGGGATCTTAGACCATTCAAAAACTAATCAAGAGGTGGCGCTCCGGGGACTTTAATGGAGGAAAATTGAAATCCGTTTTAATAAACTTCTATCAGCATGTTAAATGTGCAACCAGAAGGAAAAAAAACTCTGGACCACCTCTACTCCACACACAGAGACGCATACAAAGCTCTCCCTCGCCCTTCTTTAGGCAAATCTGACCATAATTCTATCCTCCCGATTCCTGCTTACAAGCAAAAATTTAAATCAGGAAGCACCAGTGACTAGATCAATAAAAAGTGGTAAGATGAAGCAGATGCTAAGCTACAGGACTGTTTTGCTAGCACAGACTGGAATATGTTCGGGGATTCCTCCGATGGTATTGGCTTCATCAATAAGTGCATCGATGACGTTGTCCCCACAGTAACCGTAAGTACCCCAACCAGAAGCCATGGATTACAGGCAACATCCGCACTGAGCTAAAGGCTAGAGCTGCCGCTTTCAAGGAGCGTATAGTAATTTGTAAACTTATAAGAAATCCCGCTATGCCCTCCGACAAACCATCAAATGGTCAAAGCATCAATACAGGACTAAGATCGAATCATACTACACCAGCTCTGACGCTCGTTGGATGTGGCAGGGCTTGCAAACCATTAAAGACTACAAAGGGAAGCACAGCCGAGAGCTGCCCAGTGACGCGAGCCTACCAGACGAGCTAAACTCCTGCTATGCCCGTTTCGAAGCAAATAATACTAAAACATGCATGAGAGCACCAGCTGTTCTGGAAGACTGTGTGATCATGCTCTCCACAGCCGATGTGAGTAAGACCTTTAAACAGGTCAACATTCACAAGGCCACAGGGCCAGATGGATTACCAGGACGTGTACTGCACTGACCAACTTGCAAACAGCTCCCTCTGAAGCTGGATCCTGGACTTCCTGATGGGCCGGCCCTAGGTGATAAGGGTAGGTAACAACACATCCGCACGCTGATCCTCAACACAGGGGCCCCTCAAGGGTGCGTGCTCAGTCCCCTTCTGTACTCCCTGTTCACTCATGATGTCACGGCCAGGCACGACTCCAACACCATCATTAAGTTTGCAGATGACACAACAGTGGTAGGTCTGATCACCGACAACGACCAGACAGTCTATAGGGAGGAGTTCAGAGACCTGGCTGCGTGGTGCCAGGACAACAACCTCTTCCTCAACGTGATCAAGACAAAGGAGATGATTGTGGACTTCAGGAGAAAGAGGACTGAGCATGCCCCCATTTTCATCAACGGGGCTGCAGTAGAGCAGATTGAGCGCTTTAAGTTCCTTGGTGTCCACATCACCAACAAACTAACATGGTCCAAGCACACCAAGACAGTCATGAAGAGGGCATGACAAAACCTATTCTACCTCAGGTGACTGAAAAGATTTAGCATGAGTCCTCAGATCTTCAAAAGGGTCTACAGCTGCACCATCGAGGGCATCCTGACTGGTTGCATCACTGCCTGGTATGGCAACTGCTCGGCGTCCGACCGCAAGGCACTACAGAGGGTAATGCGAACGGCCCAGTACATCACTGGGGCCAAGCTTCCTGCCATCCAGGACCTCTTTACCAGGCGGTGTCAGAGGAAGGCCCTAAAAATTGTCAAAGACTCCAGCCACCCTAGTCATAGACGGTTCTCTCTGCTACCGCACGGCAAGCAGTACCGGAGCGTCAAGTCTAGGTCAAAGAGGCTTCTAAACATCTTCTACCCCCAAGCCATAAGACTGCTGAACATCTAATCAAACGGCTACCCAGACCATTTGCATTGCCCCCCACCCCCCCCTTACTCTCTGTTGTTATCATCTATGCATAGTCACTTTAATAACTCTACCTACATGTACATATAACCGGTGCCCCCGCACATAGACTCTTTACCGGTACCACTCTGTATATAGTCTCACTATTGTTATTTTACTACTGTTCTTTAATTACTTGATACTTTTATTTCTTATTCTTATCTGTATTTTTTTTAAACTGCATTGTTTTTTAGGGGCTCATAAGTAAGCAATTCACTGTAAGGTGAACCAACACCTACACCTGTTTTATTCAGCGCATGTGACTAATACAATTTGATTTGATTAGATTTTTATTTATAATTTTTACAGTTTGTAGGATCCATGTCGGCCTATAGGTGTCTTATAGGTGTCTTTGGAAGTGAAAGTTTTACACAGGAAAAAGGAGGACTGTTCTGCATGGGTGTGTAGGCCTGAGAGTGTAACTGTACAGTGCTTTTGTGAAACATTTTCTAAGCGATATGAGATATGCAAATTGGTAAAGATTAACATGATTTTCATCATCACCGATTTGCATACTAAGGGAGCCTCCAGTGTACATACTCCAGGCACATGATAATAAAGTATGCATACGGTATAAGCCTAATATATTTCTGTGTTTATGTCTCACCCACACAAACTCACATACCAAACATCTTTTCATCTAAAATGGTTTAGGATCCTATTCACTAGAATTTTACACTAGAAAATAATTTACTTTAAATTATTAATACTTACCTTAAGATTCCACTCCATTTGACTTTCAAGAGAGAAAACAATTTCTCCAATTCTAAATTTTTTATTTGAACATCCTTAACGTGGATAATGTTTTTGAGGCCCAAAGACTATTTTAAATGGAAAACAAGATGACTTAATTAATTAGCAAAAATGTAAAAATACTTTTTTTTGCTTTGTCATTATAGGGCATTCTGTGTAGATTGATGACGGGGGAAATCATACATTTTAGAATAGGGCTTATGGTTGAAATTACGATATTATATTTCAATACTGTTTATGTATCGAATGTTTGTAATTGATTTAGGAATGTCCAAAATTGTAATTTGGGGTATCAGGTTGATTGTGGAGGTTTACACTGCTAAATGTATAGTAATTTAGACCAAGAATGCATTGAGATACTGATCTGTATTTATGATCACGATTAGGAAGTTAATACTAGAATTATGGATAATTATACTGTATGTTAAATGTATACATTGTGCCAGAGTCGGTGTGCGTTAAGTTGAGGGTTTTGTCTTTAAGTGATAGCTTAACTAATGTGAAACACTAAGCATTGTCATTCTAAATTGGGGTTTAATTATGATTTGTAACTGAATTATATTTTTTTAACCGACTGATTGATTTGAGTAAGATTTGAGTATGTTAACAACTATATGAGTGGAGCAATTCATGTATTATGGATTGATTGTTTTGATTGTTGTTATGTTAATGCACTCCTGACTCTGGGATACACCAGTTCAACGATACGAAGTAAAGGGGAAATGCGCCAGAGTTCGGATAAAACACTCCAAACCAATTTGTTGTGAAAGCCCCCTAAGATTTGAAAAGCTATGCCTCCCCTGGCTCAGGCGACCCCCCAACAAACACACATGCACAACCAGAAATTGATTGATTGGAGACAGCTTGTGTCAATTACAGAAAATGTTCTAGAATGTTCTACCTGCAGCAACACTGGTGGTTAATGCTAGAACAACTGGTAAAAGCACAGCGTCTCCATTTCTAGAACAAAATGCAGGGCCCTAACTCCCTAAGTATTACATCTGGTCTGTGGATCCTTGAAATGGGGAATCAGCCTACTTGTTGACACCTTCAGAACACAATTCTGAAGAGTTTGTACAGATATTTGCGTCGTAGCTCTTATTGCTTTTGAATGCCTTCATTCTCAGTTAATATGTTCAACATGCAAACCCTAAAATCCATAGTTTTTTTGTCCCATGGTATGAAACTCAGCTACTCATCAAATGTACCATTCGAATGTAGCTTCAGTACCACTTTGAGTGTTCATTTTACCTGAAGACTTTAAGATATTGATTTTTTCAAAAATAAAAATTGTGCATGAAGCCACGTCCGTGTCCTGTAATGATTCAACATGGTTGAGGGAATTGCCAAGTTCCAACACCATAAAGGTGTATGTTTTATTGTCACATCCATAGTCATTAGTCTTTTCAAACATCATTGGTCAGGCACTGTGAGCCTTAACACAGTGAGCCTGTGAGCTGAGTTCATTTCAAATGACAAGCTACAGTCTCAGTCTCAGTGAATTATAAAAGGTTGTCTGCCTGTTGTTTCCAAAAGATGATTAATCTCTCATCTAAATTAGTTTATGAATCAATAAAGTATTGGCGTACTCTGTAGTTGGTGTATAGATTGCAAACCTTTATAGCCTACACCTCTTTCATCCCATGAAAGAGCTCTGTTTTAGAAACTAGCCTCTGTCTGTATCTATCGCTTAAATGTAAATAGTCCCATTCGGTCTGTGCTCCACACACTACAGTCCTAGTCCAGGCTCCCTTGTCAAGAAACACAACAAGCGTACAAACATATGATAGATCAAAAGTTACCAATTAAAACATTGAATACTTTATGTTAGTGAAGCAAATCAGTAACAACAAAAGAAACATACCATCAATTACGAAATATAGCAGCATGAGCCTTGTCCATCCAAACAAATGGTTCATTGCTCTAAAGCTCAAGCTCTTCAGTTGTGTGCAAGACGTGACCTTGTCCATGTACAGAGGAGAGAATAGACTCAACCAGACCAACAGCTGTCTGGGGTGTATTCATTACGCATATTCTGTTGCCAAACCTTACTTAAAATGTAAGCAAACGGAACAGGTAGGGACCTACCTGAATTTGTCCAATAGAAACTCTAGTTCTAGCTGCAACTGTTTGGATTAATGATTACACACCTAATATCACCACCAACCTGTCTCACCCTCTGGAGGTTGAGAGAGAAGATTACAACTCCATCTACAGTGGTGTAGCTGACAACCCTGTCAGTAATCACATCATCACCATCAACATCACAGCACCCTGTGGAGATGGAGGCCTTGGAGAAGACGCTGTGTGAGAAATCATATAATCCATTATTGCCATCAGGTCTGAGCTCAATACACTATAATGCATCCCTCTTGAGATAGGGGGACCAGGTTAGTAGACTTGTTGTGTAGTGACGAACCAAAGTGTATGTTGTTAAAGCACACCTTCTAGTGGAGAAAATAGAGAATTTCACTGTGAATGGTTTGCACTTTAATCTTGTATGGTAGCCTGTGTTCTATTATGTGAGGTATGAACACTGAGTGCACAAAACATTAGGAACACCTGCTCTTTCCATGGCATAGACTGACCAGGTGAATCCAGGTGAAAGCCATAATCCCTTATTGAGGTCACTGTTAATCCACTTCAATCAGTGTAGATGAAGGGGAGGAGATATTTGAGTGTGTCAAGAACTGCAATGCTGCTAGGTTTTTCACACTCAACAGTTTCACGGTGTGTATCAAGAATGGTCCACCCCCCAAAGGACATCCAGCCAACTTGACACAACTGTGGGAAGCACTGGAGTCCACATGGCCAGCATCCCTGTGGAACTCGTTCGACACCTTGTAGAGTCCATACCCAGGCGAATTGAAGCTCTTCTGAGGGAAAACGCGGTTGCATCTCAATATTAGGAAGGTGTTCCTAATGCTTTGTGAACTCAATGCATTCAGAAAGTACTGATACCAATTGATTTATTCCACATTTTACAGCCTAAATTCAAAATAGATTAAATATATGTTTTTCCTTCACCTATCTACACACAATACCTCATAATAACAAAGTGAAAATATGTTTTTAGAAATGTTTGCACATTTATTGAAAATGAAATACATAAATATCTCAACTATCTACATAATTCTTCACACCGCTGAGTCAATACATTGTAGAAGCATCTTTGGCAGTGTATATTTGGCCTTTTGTTTTAGGTTGGTGTCTTGCTGAAAGGTGAATTTGTCTCCCAGTCTTTTGGATAGCAGACTGAACCAGTATTTTGCCTGTGCTTAGCTCTATTCCATTTATTTGTATCTGAAAAAACTCCCAAGTCCTTGCCAATGACAAGCATACCCATAACATGATGCAGCCACCACCATGCTTGAAAAAATTAATAGCGGTACTCAGTGATGTGTTGGATTTGCCCCAAACATAACGTTTTGTATTCAGGAAATTAAGTACATTTTTGGCACATTTTTTCAGTCTTCTTTATTGCAAACAGGATCCGTGTTTTGGAATATTTTTATTCTGTCTTGGCTTCCTTTTCACTCTGTCATTTAGGTTAGTATTGTTGATTAACTATAATGTTGTTGATCCATCCCCAGTTTTATCCTATCACAGCCATTAAACTCTGTAACTATTTTTATGTCACCATTGACCCATGTCGAAATCCCTGAGCGGTTTCCTTCCTCTCCGGCAACTGAGTTAGGAGGGACACCTGTATCTTTGAAGTGACTGGGTGTATTGATACACCATCCAAAGTGTAATTAAAATCTTCACCATGCTCAAAGAGATATTCATTGTTTATTTTTTATATTTTTACTCATCTACAAATAGGTGGCCTTCTTTGCAAGGCATTGGAAAACCTCCATGGTCTTTGTTTTTGAATCTGTGTTTGAAATTCACTGCTCAACTGAGGGACCTTATACATAATTGTATGTGTGGGGTATAGAGATGAGGTCATCATTCAAAAATCATGAAAAACTCTACTATTGTACACAGAGTCCGTGCAACTTATTATATAACTTGTTAAGCACATTTTTAATCCTGAATTTATTTACGCTTGCAATAACGAAGGAGTTGAATAGTTTTTGACTGAAGACATTTAAACTTTTCATTTTTTATTAATATGTACACATTTCCAAAAACATAAGTCCACTTTGATATTGAGGGGTATTGTGTGTAGGCCAGTGACACAAATCAATTTTAAATTCAGGCTGTAACAAACATATTTTGAAAAAGTCAAGGGGTGTAACGGCAGCCTTCCCTCTCTTCATTAGAAGAGGGGGTGTAGCAGGGATCGGACCAACACGCAGCGTAGCCAGTGCTCAACATGTTTAATTACGACAAATAAACGTGAACACTTACAAAACAAAATAACAAATGTGGCTTACCGATACAGCCCTATCTGGTGCAGAGAAAACACAGAGACAGGAAACATCCACCCACAAATCCCCAACACAAAACAAGCCACCTATATATGATTCCCAATCAGGGACAACGGTTGACAGCTGCCTCTGATTGAGAACCATATTAGGCCGAACACAGAAACAGACAAACTAGACACACAACATAGAATACCCACCCAGCTCACGTCCTGACCAGCACTAAAACAAGCACAACACACAAGAACTATGGTCAGAACGTGACAGTACGCCCCTCCTGATGTGCGGACTCCGAACGCACCCCTAAAACTCAAGGGGAGGGTCTGGGTGGGCATCTGTCCGCGGTGGCGGCTCCGGCGCAGGACGAGGCCACCACTCCACTATTGTCTTTGTCCCCCTCCTTAGCGTCCTTTGAGTGGCGACCCTCGCCCCCGACCTTGGCCTAGGAATCCTCACCAAGGTCCCCACTAAATTGAGGAGACAGCTCTGGCCAGAGAGGTAGCTCAGGACAGAGAGGTAGCTCAGGACAGAGAGGTAGCTCAGGACAGAGAGGTAGCTCAGGACAGAGAGGTAGCTCCGGACAGAGAGGTAGCTCCGGACCGAGAGGCGGCTCATGACTGGGGGGCGGCTCATGACTGGCGGGCGGCTCATGACTGGCGGGCGGCTCCTGACTGGCGGGCGGCTCCTGACTGGCGGGCGGCTCCTGACTGGCGGGCGGCTCCTGACTGGCGGGCGGCTCTGGCGGCTCCTGACTGGCGGGCGGCTCTGGCGGCTCCTGACTGGCGGGCGGCTCTGGCGGCTCCTGACTGGCGGGCGGCTCGGGACAGACGGACGGTTCTGGCGGCTCGGGACAGACGGACGGCTCTGGCGGCTCGGGACAGACGGACGGCTCTGGCGGCTCGGGACAGACGGACGGCTCTGGCGGCTCGGGACAGACGGACGGCTCTGGCGGCTCGGGACAGACGGACGGCTCTGGCGGCGCTGGGCAGGCAGGCAGCTCAGACGGCGCTGGGCAGGCAGGCAGCTCAGACGGCGCTGGGCAGGCAGGCAGCTCAGACGGCGCTGGGCAGGCAGGCAGCTCAGACGGCGCTGGGCAGGCAGGCAGCTCAGACGGCGCTGGGCAGGCAGGCAGCTCAGACGGCGCTGGGCAGGCAGGCAGCTCAGACTGCGCTGGGCAGGCAGTCAGCTCAGACTGCGCTGGGCACACAGTAGGTCTGGTGGGTGGTACCGGCACTGGAGGTACTGAGCTGGAGACACGCACCATAGGGAGAGTGCGTGGAGGAGGAACAGAGTTCTGGAGACGCACAGGAAGCCTGGTGCGTGGTGTAGGCACTGGTGGTACTGGGCTGGGAAGGTGGCGCCGGATATACCGGACCGTGAAGGCGTACAGGAGCTCTTAAGCACCGAGCCTGCCCAACCTTACCTGGTTTAATGCTCCCCGTAGCCAGGCCAGTGCGGTGAGGTGGAATAGCCCGCACTGGGCTGTGCTGGCGAACCGGGGACACCACACGTAAGGCTGGTGCCATGTACACCGGCCCGAGGAGACGCACTGGAGACCAGATGTGTTGAGCCGGCTTCATGGCACCTGGCTCGATGCCCACTCTAGCCCGGCCGATACGTGGAGCTGGAATGTACCGCACCGGGCTAAGCACACGTACAGGAGACTCCGTGCGCTCTTCCGCACAACACGGTGTCTGCCCGTACTCTCGCTCTCCACGGTAAGCCCGGGAAGTTGGTGCAGGTCTCCTACCTGACTTCGCCACACACCCTTTTAGCCCCCCCCCAAGAAATTTTGGGGTGAGCCTCTCGGGCTTCCAGCCGCTCTGCCTTGCTAGCGCCTCATAATGCCGCCTCTCCGCTTTTGCTGCCTCCAGCTCCGCTTTGGGGCAGCGACACTCCTCTGGCTCTGCCCAGGGTCCTTTACCGTCCAGAATTTCCTCCCATGTCCATTCCTCCTGGTACCGCTGCTGCTGTCGCTGCTGCCCGTTGGTACGCTGCTTGGTCCGAGTTTGGTGGGTGGTTCTGTAATGGCGGCCTTCCCTCTCTTCACTAGAAAAGGGGGTGTAGCAGGGATCGGACCAACACATTTTACATTTACATTTGACATTTAAGTCATTTAGCAGACGCTCTTATCCAGAGCGACTTACAAATTGGTGCATTCACCTTATGATATCCAGTGGAACAACCACTTTACAATAGTGCATCTAACTCTTTTAAGGGGGGGGGGGGGTTAGAAGGATTACTTTATCCTATCCTATCCACGCAGTGTAGCCAGTGCTCAACATGTTTAATTACGACAAATAAACGTGAACACTTACAAAACAAAATAACAAACGTGGCTTACCGATACAGCCCTATCTGGTGCAGAGAAAACACAGAGACAGGAAACATCCACCCACAAATCCCCAACACAAAACAAGCCACCTATATATGATTCCCAATCAGGGACAACGATTGACAGCTGCCTCTGATTGAGAACCATATTAGGACGAACACAGAAACAGACAAACTAGACACACAACATAGAATGCCCACCCAGCTCACGTCCTGACCAACACTAAAACAAGCACAACACACAAGAACTATGGTCAGAACGTGTCAAGGGGTGTGATTACTTTCTGAAGTCTCTGTATGTACAGTATACAGTGGGGCAAAAAAGTATTTAGTCAGCCACCAATTGTTTTTCTGCAAAGGGACCAGGACGACTGATAAACTTTTGTTATTGACCAAACACTTATTTTCCACCATAATTTGCAAATAACTTCATAAAAAATCCTACAATGTGATTTTCTGGATTTTTCTTTCTCATTTTGTCTGTCATAGTTGAAGTGTACCTATGATGAAAATTACAGGCCTCTCTCATCATTTTAAGTGGGAGAACTTGCACAATTGGTGGCTGACTAAATAATTTTTTGCCCCACTGTATGTAGGCCTTGGGTTTCATTCAAGCTTTGGTTGCACTGTATGTCAAGTTATGTATTTGTTTTCTCCCCACACAACAATGACAAGAAGCATGGAGGAAGATACTATCCAGTTCTCCCAACAGCAGCCTTGGTGGTGTTCCCAGGAATCTTTGAGGTGTCATTCACCATAGGGTGAGGCCAACAAAGGTAAGACACATTTACTGTAACACAGTTCACTTATACTGTACGTGTCCTTCATAAACAGCTATTTCTGTCTAACCTATTCTGTGTGCATACAGTTTCTCACTTCATATTCTCCAGAAAATCTTTGAAAGTTGAGTGATGGTGGATGACCAATTCTATGAAAAGCAGAGAGCAAAGTTAGTGAGAGAAAGTAGGTTGGTTGAAATTGAAAACCGGTGGGATAGTAACACAACGCTGCTTGGAAGAGTCTTTGGAATCTCCCTGATTTAAACCTTTTCAATGTTTACCAAAAGAAAAATGATACAATTAATTATTTTTTCAACCTGAGACTCATTGGCCTTGGCTCATTTTCTGTGAAGAACATGTAAAATAACAAATTTCCATTGAGTGCACACTGTGCACCCCACTACACGTTTATATTACATACAGTGGGGAGAACAAGTATTTGATACACTGCCGATTTTGCCGATTTTCCTACTTACAAAGCATGTAGAGGTCTGTAATTTTTATCATAGGTACACTTCAACTGTGAGAGACGGAATCTAAAACAAAAATCCCGAAAATCACATTGTATGATTTTTAAGTAATTAATTCGCATTTTATTGCATGACATAAGTATTTGATACATCAGAAAAGCAGAACTTAATATTTGGTACAGAATCCTTTGTTTGCAATTACAGAGATCATACGTTTCCTGTAGTTCTTGACCAGGTTTGCACACACTGCAGCAGGGATTTTGGCCCACTCCTTCATACAGACCTTCTCCAGATCCTTCAGGTTTCGGGGCTGTCGCTGGGCAATACGGACTTTCAGCTCCCTCCAAAGATTTTCTATTGGGTTCAGGTCTGGAGACTGGCTAGGCCACTCCAGGACCTTGAGATGCTTCTTACGGAGCCACTCCTTAGTTGCCATGGCTGTGTGTTTCGGGTCGTTGTCATGCTGGAAGACCCAGCCACGACCCATCATCAATGCTCTTACTGAGGGAAGGAGGTTGTTGGCTAAGATCTCGCAATACATGGCCCCATCCATCCTCCCCTCAATACGGTGCAGTCGTCCTGTCCCCTTTGCAGAAAAGCATCCCCAAAGAATGATGTTTCCACCTCCATGCTTCACGGTTGGGATGGTGTTCTTGGGGTTGTACTCATCCTTCTTCTTCCTCCAAACACGGCGAGTGGAGTTTAGACCAAAAAGCTCTATTTTTGAATCATCAGACCACATGACCTTCTCCCATTCCTCCTCTGGATCATCCAGATGGTCATTGGCAAACTTCAGACGGGCCTGGACATGCGCCTGCTTGAGCAGGGGGACCTTGTGTGCGCTGCAGGATTTTAATCCATGACGGCGTAGTGTGTTACTAATGGTTTTCTTTGAGACTGTGGTCCCAGCTCTCTTCAGGTCATTGACCAGGTCCTGCCGTGTAGTTCTGGGCTGATCCCTCACCTTCCTCATGATCATTGATGCCCCACGAGGTGAGATCTTGCATGGAGCCCCAGACCGAGGGTGATTGACCATCATCTTGAACTTCTTCTATTTTCTTCTATTTTCTAATAATTGCGCCAACAGTTGTTGCCTTCTCACCAAGCTGCTTGCCTATTGTCCTGTAGCCCATCCCAGCCTTGTGCAGGTCTACAATTTTATCCCTGATGTCCTTACACAGCTCTCTGGTCTTGGCCATTGTGGAGAGGTTGGAGTCTGTTTGATTGAGTGTGTGGACAGGTGTCTTTTATACAGGTAACGAGTTCAAACAGGTGCAGTTAATACAGGTAATGAGTGGAGAACAGGAGGGCTTCTTAAAGAAAAACTAACAGGTCTGTGAGAGCCGGAATTCTTACTGGTTGGTAGGTGATCAAATACTTATGTCATGCAATAAAATGCAAATGAATTACTTAAAAATCATACAATGTGATTTTCTGGATTTTTGTTTTAGATTCCATCTCTCACAGTTGAAGTGTACCTATGATAAAAATTACAGACCTCTACATGCTTTGTAAGTAGGAAAACCTGCAAAATCGGCAGTGTATCAAATACTTGTTCTCCCCACTGTATGTGGTATTCGGGGATAATAAAAGTGTTGTAAAGTGTGTGTAGGTAAAAACAAGTAAATATTAAACAAAAAGGTTTGCTGTGTGCCTTCACTCTGTCTTCCTCCTCCCTGGGCCTGCTGTTTCAACATAGCAGTAAGAACCTGTCTCCCTGCCTGTCTCCCTGTCTCCCACTTTTCTCGCACTCTTTACCCTTTGTAGTGTGTGAAACTACACTTTGTCTTGCGGGAACCTGCACAATGTTATTACGATACTTTATTTCGATACATTATTTCGATACATTGAAAAATCGTAGTATTTTACCCCAGCCAGGTGCAAATTGGGGCAGAGACACAACAATTAAATAGCTTTGTGTGGCTCCTTACCACAATCAATCACTATGGCAAACATTATCTCTGCTCAGAGAAATCATTTTTGCAGAGAGAGAAGCTAGTGTGGAAGGAGAGTCTTCCACTTTGGAAGATGAAACGGAGTCTGACAGTGAGTTGGAAGAAGAGGATGAGATTGACCCTCAGCCAGCCCTAGGACCAGCCCATCAGCAGCCAACCCCAGGACCAGCCCGTCCAACCAGCTCATCAGCAACCTGCATGTCAAACATTTTTGAAATTGCATGGTCTTCTTGCCCAAGGTATGAGCCACCCCGCATGGCTGCCAATGTGATAAGGATGCAAACAGGGCTGACGCGGACGGCGGTTACTCATGTGCAAAACATAAAGTCTTCTTTTGAACTGTTCATCACAGACACCATCCAGAAAATTATTCTGGACTGCACTAATTTGGAGGGAGATGGAAGGAGATCGACCAAACTCATTTACATGCATACTTTGGGGTTCTTATCCTTCCTGGTGTTTTCAGATCCAATGGGGAATCCATTGTGGGATGCAGAAACTGGCAGATAACTTTTCCGTGCAACAATGTCTCTGGAAAACATCCACATTATTTCCAGGATTATCCACTTCGATAACCGAGCTAGCTGGTCAGTGTGGGACAAGTGGGTGGACCGCCTTCCCCTGTTTTACAACCCTGGGCCCAATGTTACTGTTGATGAGCAGCTTATGCCATTTAGGGGCTGTTGCCCCTTCAGGCAGTACTGTACATACCGTCTAAAGCCGCAAAATATGGAATCAAGATCTGGGTTGCCTGTGATGCTGTTTCATTATATGCGTGGAAGCCAGGTGGAGGAACCCCTGATAAGAACCAAGGGATGCGTGTTGTCCTGGATGTGACACAGGGACTCAGTGGCCACAACATCACATAGGATAACTTTTTTAATTCACACAAGCTGGGACAGGAGCTCCTCAAGAGGATCCTGACGATGGTACGAACAGTACGAACAGTACGAACAGTACGAACAGTACGAAAAAACAAGCCAGAGCTCCGACCTCAGCTGTTGAATACACGGAACAGGCCTATCAACTCCTCTAAGTTTGTGTTCTCGGCCGACACGTCCCTAGTGTCCTACGTGCCAACGAAAGGGAAAAATGTGGTACCCATGAGTACGCAGCATGGGGATGGGAGAATCTGTGGCCAGGAACATAAAAAAACAGAAATCACAATGGATTACAATGCCACAAAAGGAGGGGTGGACAATTTAGACAAGCTGGTGACTGGCTACAGCTGCAAAAGAAAAACCCTACGCTGGCCACTTGTGATATTCTTCAACATCTTGGACATCTCGGTATACAACGCGTTTGTCCTCTGGATGGCGTTGAACCCAGTTTGGAACAGAGGGAAGCTCCAGAGGAGACAGCTTTTTCTCGAGGAGCTAGGCAAGGTATTGGTAAGACTACAAATCCAGAGGAGGCAACATATCCCAAGGACCCCATCTTCTGCAGCAATTTTGAGGAGCATTCAGGAGGAGGATGCTGGTGCCCCATCTGCCTGACCCACAGAACCAACAACTCCAATACCTGAAGTAAGTGTGAGTGATGTTGTTGCATGTGTTTGTGTCTGACTCTTCTACCTTGGCCTGCTGTAACTATATAAGTGAAAGAGTGAGATGTTAGTAAAATTCCTGAACTAAGTGTTTTCGTCATTCTAGATTGCAGCTGGTAGCAACAAGAAGAAGCGCTGTGATGCGTGTGGACCCAAGAAGGACAGGAAGACACAGTACACATGCATCAAGTGCAATAAATACATTTGTAACACACACACAGTGAAACTCTGTCCCTCATGTGGTGTGTAGACCAGACTTAATTTGAGTTCAATCGGGCTCATTTATCATTTCCAAAAAATAATGTATGTAAAATTTGTCCTTCCAATTTGTTTATTTCAAAGCAATAAACATCAATAGTGATGAAAACCTTTGTCAGAGTCGTGTGTATAGGTGGCAGGGAAGTCAGGCGCAGGAGAGTCAAACGGAGTGTAAATGGAGTCTTTTAATATATGTCCACTTAACATGCTCCAAACACTAAAATGTACATACATAAAAATAAACATGGATACGAGGACCCGTCGCGCACCTATACAACAAGAAACAACACTGACATAAAACAATCTCTGACAAAGACATGAGGGGAAACAGAGGGTTAAATACACAACAGGTAATGAATGGGATTGAAACCAGGTGTGTGGGAAGACAAGACAAAACCAATGGAAAATGAAAAATAGATCAATGATGGCTAGAAGACCGGTGACGTCGACCGCCGAACAAGGAGAGGCAACGACGTCGGCAGAAGTCGTGACAACCTTTTTAAATTTATATTTGTTCAAGATTAACATGATTTATTCCACTCATGTCTTGATTATAATTGATTTTTGTTTACACAAATCTAATTTTATAAATAAAACGAACAGCGCTTTTATTGATAAATGTGATCTAGCTGAGGTAAATGGCAAATATTAACAATGTATGCTGTCTATATTATAAGTCAACATCTAAGTATTAAGTATTAAGTATTTTTACGTAAATTGTTATGGCTGTATTGTTATGGCTGGGGGCAGTATTGAGTAGCTTGGATGAATAAGGTGCCCAGAGGTGCCCAGAGTAAACTGCCTGCTACTCAGTCCCAGTTGCTAATATATGCAGAGTATTAGTATATTTGGATAGAAAACACTCTGAAGTTTCTAAAACTGTTTGAATGATGTCTGTGAGTATAACAGAACTCATATGGCAGGCAAAAACCTGAGAAAAAAATCCAACCAGGAAGTGGGAAATCTGAGGTTGGTCATTTTTCAATTCATTCCCTATTGAAGATACAGTGGGATATTGGTCATGTTGCACTTCCTAAGGCTTCCACTAGATGTCAACAGTCTTTAGAAACTTGTTTGAGGCTTCTACTGTAAAGGAGGGGCTCATAAGGACTCTTTGACTCAGTGGTCTGGCAGAGTGCCACAAGCTCGTGACGCTCGTTCATGTGAGTGGTAGCTCGCATTCCATTGCTTTTCTACAGACAAAGGAATTCTCCGGTTGGAACATTATTGAAGATTTATTTTAAAAACATCCTAAAGATCGATTCTATACATCCTTTGACATGTTTCTACGGACTGTAACGGAACTTTTTGACATTTCGTCTGCTCCTAGTGAACGCGCTTCGTGACTTTGGATTTGTTTACAAAACGTGCTAACAAAAGTAGCTATTTGGACATAAATGATGGACATTATCGAACAAAACAAACATTTATTGTGGAACTGGGATTCCTGGGAGTGCATTCTGATGAAGATCATCAAAGGTAAGTGAATATTTATGTTATTTCTGACTTCTGTTGACTCCACAATATGGCGGATATCTTTTTGGCTTGTTTGGTCTCTGAGCGCCGTACTCAGATTATTGCATGATTAGCTTTTTCCGTAAAGCTTTTTTGAAATCTGACACAGCGGTTGCATTAAGGAGAAGTGTATCTGAAGTTCCATGCATAACACTTGTATTTTCATCAACATTTATTATGAGTATTTCTGTAAATTGATGTGGCTCTCTGCAAAATCACTGGATGTTTTTGGAACTACTGAACATAACGCGCCAATGTATACTGAGATTTTTTTATATAAATATGAACTTTATCGAACAAAACATACATGTATTGTGTAACATGAAGTCCTATGAGTGTCATCTGATGAAGATCATCAAAGGTTAGTGATTAATTCTATCTCTATTTCTGATTTTTGTGACTCCTCTCTTTGACTGGAAAAATGGCTGTGTTTTTCTGTGACTTGGCTCTGACCTAACATCATCGTTTCTCTGTAAAGCCTATTTGAAATCGGACACTGTGGTGGGATTAACAAGAAGTATATCTTTAAAATGGTGTGAAATACTTCTACATTTGAGGAATTTTAATTATGAGATTTCTGTTGTTTTGAATTTGGCGCCCTGCACGATCAATGGCTGTTGTCATATCGATCCCGTTAGCGGGATCTCAGCCCTAAGAAGTTATTAAAAATCCAATAATATTGTGGGTCCATCAGACCTGCGAACATTGGGCCAGTAACTGAATCCGCGAGCTGACAAGGTAAAACATCTGTAATTCTGCCCCTGAATAAGGCAGTTAACCCAATGTCCCTAGGCCGTCATTGTAAATAAGAGTTTGTTCTTAACTGACTTGCCTAGTTAAATAAAGGTAAAATAAAAAAAATATATAAAAAATATGAACAAAAAAACATTTACACCACACAAGGGTAAAGGCTGCAGGTGACTGAACACAGACATATGCCGCAGGAATACATTTTGGAAGAGCAGCCAGATTGTGGGAGGGATGGGGACCTGTGTGGGGTAACCAGAGATCTGTGTGGGTGTGTTGCTTCGGCTAACTCAGCCAGGTTAAACCTATCAGATTGTACTTGGTAGGGGTGGGTGGGATAAACAAGCTGTGAGAGGGGCTGAAATTTGCCTTGGCAAAGAGCTCATCAACTGCTTTAGTGTTTAAAGTAATAATTTACCCTGGCTACAATCAGACATACAGTCATTTTCGCATATAGCTTTACCGGTCTCTGACTCTCTCATTCCCTTCATAAGTTAACCCGGTTGCTTTAGCTCAAGTAAAACTACACAAATAAATGTATAAAAATGAACGAGTGTCAACATACTTGAATTCAGCCAACCCCACAACACCCCCATATTGTCTGTATGTGTGTGAGTGTGCATGTACACTTCTCTATCGCCATCTATTACAGCGTGTGGTTATCGCTTATTTGTTCTCTCTGAGATCAGTAGCCTATATGTCATTCTTCTTATAGGGGAGATGTGGTACCTCCCTCTGACTCTTCTCTCAAACAAGAGATCTGACACCACAAACCATGCCCTTAGTCCCCTGCACCTACATTTAGCAGACACTCTTATCAAGAGTGACTTACAATAAGTGCATTCAACTAAAGTAGGTAAGATAAATCCACATACAGTATCACAATCATTTCAAAATAACCTCTGTCAGCCAATTCTGTGCAAGTCAGATCTGTGCTAGTAAGCTAGTCAAATTAAGGACTCCTTTGCCTAACCTTTAATCTCAATTTAGTTTTAAATGAACAGAACAGATAATGACGGCAAAAGGACGGCTTCCAACTGTGACCAGTTATCATAGTGTCCCTCTGTTAGTTCTCAGGGGAGCATAGCCTTCCATAGCTCATTGGTACAGTGTGGCCCTTGCAACCCCAGGATAGTGGGTTTGATTCCTGTGACCACCAGTACGTAAAATATATGCACACATGACTGTAAGTCACTTTGGATAAAAGTGTCTGCTAAATTACATATAGATTTTACAATGTATACTGAATAGACTTTCTAGGTGCGTGCTGACATTTTAACAATATATGGCCCCTCCTCTCACGTCCAGAGGAGAGAGACAGAAAGAAAGAGGGAGGAAAGAGAGACAGGCATACAATAAGAGTGAGAGAGAGAGACACCGAGAGAGACAGAGTCAGATAGAGAGATACTCAAGATGGAGAGAGAGAGTCAGAGAGTGAGCTCCATCAGTAAGACATTTCAGAATGCAGTAGGACACGTCGCTATGTAGAGACACAATCATGATCATCTAAAATGTACTAACCGTTGGAAGACATTTGAAAGTATTTGAATCGTGTGGTAATAATGATATGCCAGGCTTGTAGCCGTGGTTGCCATGCACAGACAGGAGGGCAAGAGGCACGGGGTTTTAGTGTTTGAGATGTGTTTAGGTTTTAACCTGTATTCCTCTTGCTGTGAAATACACAACCAATAGCTCACCAATAGCATTTTCATTGGATTAATTGCTCATAAGATCCATTTAAGATTCAAAGGGTATGATGAATTATGTTTATTTCTGTTTATGGAGATGTCTAGTTGGGGTCTCTAAGCTAGACAGGATGTGGTGGCGCTGCAGAGAATCAGAGATGATAGATAATGGGGGCAGGAAGAAATGCACCATCTCTGACTGACAGCATCAACCACACGGCCAAGGTGACAAGTAGCAAAAACCTGTTCAAACTAGATTCATTGAAATTATTAAAATGTCGGATTCAGAGTAGGGCTAATGCCAAATAAAGTTGTGTTAATTGTATAGAATTTGACCTTTTGAGGATATGGTAAGTGCTTTATGTGTCTCTTCCCCACGGTGGAGTCTTGGCAAAGATTACGGATGGCTGCTGTGTGAAACTACACTGTTAAAGTGGAAAGTCTCAAAACAGCATGGTTGTGTAATGAAACCATGGAAAGTATTGCCCCTAATCAAAAATACGTTCAAATCAAACGTTATTGGTCACATACACATACTTTGCAGATGTTATTGCAGGCCCAGCGAAATGTTTCTAGCTCCAACAGAGCAATACTGTAATACTGGGGCAGCAGACAACCTGGCAGTTTAGAGCGTTGGGCCAGTAAACGAAAGGTCAAATCTGTCTTTCTACCCATGAGCAAGGCAATTAACCCTAATTGCGCCAGGGGTATTGGCTGATCCTTGGCCAAAATCCCACTCGATGAGAGAGTCTCAGGGGGAGTGGGATATAAATACAAAACTAATTTCCATTTCACACCTCACACTTGTACAGGTTACCCACTTGTACATACAGTGTAAAATGACTGTAAAACTACCCCCTAATTATAACAATACACACAAATCCCCAACATAAAAATAATGGAATTGAGAAATATCAGAACAAGTAACGTCAGAATCTGGAATATATATATATATATATACTGTATATACACACACTACCATTCAAAAGTTTGGGGTCACTTAGAAATGTCCTTGTTTTTGAAAAAAAAAAAATCCATTAAAATAACATCAAATTCATCAGAAATACAGTGTAGTCATTGTTAACGTTGTAAATGACTACTGTAGCTGGAAACGGGTGATTTTTAATGGAATATCTACATAGGCGTACAGAGGCCAATTATCAGCAACCATCACTCCTGTGTTCCAATGGCACGTTGTGTTAGCTAATCCAAGTTTATAATTTTAAAAGGCTAATTGATCATTAGAAAACCCTTTTGCAATTATGTTAGCACAACTGAAAAGCTTTGTACTGATTAAAGAAGCAATAAAACTGGCCATCTTTAGACTAGTTGAGTATCTGGAGCATCAGCATTTGTGGGTTCGATTACAGGCTCAAAATGACAGAAACAAAGAAATTTATTCTGAAACTCGTCAGTCTTTTCTTGTTCTGAGAAATTAAGGCTATTCCATGTGAGAAATTGCCAAAAAACTGAAGATCTCGTACAAAACTGTACTACTCCCTTCACAGAACAGCGCAAACTGGCTCACAACTGAGCAAGCGGACAAGTACATTAGAGTGTCTAGTTTGAGAAACAGATGCATCACAAGTCCTCAACTGGCAGCTTCATTAAATAGTGCCCGCAAAACACCAGTCTCAACGTCAACAGTGAAGAGGCGACCCCGGGATGCTTGAAAGTTGGGTGATTTTGAGATATTAATTGTTATAACAAGAACATTTTCAAACACCCAGCACTTCAGGGGAGGCCAACCAAGCAAGCTGGATTTTTTCCCAGGCCTATTTTAAAGAGAGAGTTCACCCAAATTACAAAATGTTTTTGTCATTACCTTGAGAGCAGTCTATGGATAAGGAGACTGCAATCTATGATTTGGTTCTCCACTGCCATCAACCATGAATATTAAAAATGTACTGTACATTACATCCCCCCCCCAAAATCTCAAAGTAACAACCTTGTTTTTTGTGTGTTTTTTTTAACCCTGGTCATACTCCTAAGTCATGTCAAAATATATAGAATTGCAAGAAATTAGCTTTAAAACAGTAAACGTTTTGTCTATGCCAGGGGGCAATGAAATTCACATTGCAAATCCCACTCCAAACATTCTTCAGAAGTTGGCAGCCCTGATTTAACCAGTAAGTCATCGAGAACACATTTTCTCTTTTACAATACATGACCAAAAAGCGATAGTGAAATTATAACAGCATTTTTTTCTGCAGCATCTGCCACAGCACTTTTGCAATAGTATAGCGCATTCACATCAATTACACAAGAGTCATGTAACATGAGAGTAGGCTACTTTTGTAATTGACTCTCAGTTTGGCAAGGCAGACTTACCACTCTCGAGCAAGAGTAATATCCAGAGAACGGATTGTATCATTTTTTCTTACCAATAGGGTGTTCAGACTAAGTGTAATTCAAAGATCCATTTTTCGCCAGCACTCTACTGTCTCCCACCCATTGCTCCACATGTCTGTCTGTGTCTTTCTCTCTCGCTCTCTCCTTATCTCTCTCCCTCTCCTTCTCTCTCGCTCTCTCCCTCCCTCGCTCTCTCACTCACTCCCTCACTCACTCACACACTCTCTCTCTCACATGGATTGTGTGCCCAGGCTCTCTATTCCTCTTAATATCTTTCACACATTGTGTGCGCTGTCTCTCTCTCTATCAGGAAAACATGTTAGAGAAAGTGGGGTGTGTCCATTCCTGTATTTTTTGTGAATTAAATTAAATTCAAAGGGCTTTATTGGCATGGGAAACATGTTTACATTGCCAAAGCAAGTGAAATAGATAATAATCAAAGTGATATAAACAACAAAAATAAACAGTAAACATTACACTCACAAAAGTTACATTTAAAAGGTCACAGTATTGCTATATACAACGTTGTAACGATGTGTAAATAGTTGAAGTACAAACATAAATATGGGTTGTATTTACAATGGTGTTGGTTCTTCACAATCTTGCTGCTATCAAATAAAATAAAATTGTATTAGTCACATGCGCCGAATACAACAGGTACCTTACAGTGAAATGCTTACTTACGAGCCCCTAACCAACAGTGTAGTTTAAAAAAATATGGATAAGAATAAGAGATAAAATGAACAAGTAATTAAAGAGCAGCAGTAAAAAAAAAACTATATTTACAGGGGGGTGCCGGTACAGAATCAATGTGCGAGGACACCGGTTTGTTGAGGTAGTGCCAAAGCTTCTTATCAGTTCTGTCTGTTCTGTTTGCATGTAGGTGCCTCCCCTGTATCTTTTTTATAGCTGGTCATTGTTTAGTTTGTTTAGTGCCAGTGGATAGCAGCTGTGTACATAAAAAAGCAGATGTTTGGTGAGATAAATCCACCTACACCTCAGAAGCGATGGCTATTAGGTTACGTTGGAAACAAAGTCCACATGTACATTTTTCCTTTCACCATGTAGAGGGATAGATCCTTTTGCCTTTTGACTCAGAAAATTATCTTTGGTGACATTTTACTCATATTGCTTTTCGCAAAATGCAGACGTGATTAAGTGAAGTTCAAATCAAATCTTATTTTATTTGTTACATGCGCCGAATACAACAGTGAAATGCTTACTTACAAGCCCTTAACCAACAATGCAGTTGAGAAAAAAATTATAATAACAAAAAAAGACCTAAGAAAAAATATGAATAAGAAGTAACAAATAATTAAAGAGCAGCAGTAAAATAACAATAGCGAGGCTATATACAGGGGGCACCGGTACAGAGTCAATATTCGTCTAGGTAATTGAGGTTTTAGGTACATGTAGGTAGGGTTATTAAAGTGACTATGCATAGATAATAACAGAGTAGCAGCAGTGTAAAAGGGGGCAGGGGGGGCAATGCAAATAGTCTGTGTAGCCGTTTGATTAGATGTTCAGGAGTCTTATGGCTTGGGTGTAGAAGCTGTTTAAAAGCCTCTTGGACCTAGACCTGGTGCTCCGGTACCGCTTGCCGTGCAGTAGCAGAGAGAACAGTCTATGACTAGGGTGGCTGGAGTCTTTGACAATTTTTAGGGCCTTCCGCTGACACCGCCTGGTATAGAGGTCCTGGATGGCAGGAAGCTTGGCCTCAGTGATGTACTGGACGTTCGCACTGCCCTCTGTAGTGCCTTGCGGTCGAGGGCTGAGCAGTTGCCATACCAGGCCGTGATGCAACCAGTCAGGATGCTCTCGATGGTGCAGCTGTAGAACCTTTTGAGGATCTGAGGACCCATGCCAAATCTTTTCAGTCACCTGAGGGGGAATAGGTTTAATCGCTTCACGACTGTCTTGGTGTGCTTGGACCATGTTAGCTTGTTGGTGATGTGGACACCAAGGAACTTGAGCTCTCAACTTGATCCACTGCAGCCCCGTCGATGAGAATGGGGGCGTGCTAGGTCCTCTTTTTCCTGTAGTCCACAATCATCTCCTTTGTCTTGATCATGTTGAGGGAGAGGTTGTTGTCCTGGCACCACATATCCAAGTCTCAGTGATCAGGGATACCTCTGGTGTGTCATTGGCAAATTTAATGATGGTGTTGGAGTCGTGCCTGGCCGTGCAGTCATGAGTGAACAGGGAGTACAGGAGGGGGCTTAGCAGGCACCCCTGAGTTGCCATGTGTTGTTACCTATCCTTACCACCTTGGGGCGGCCCATCAGGAAGTCCAGGATCCAGTTGCAGAGGGAGGTGTTTAGTCCCAGGGTCCTTAGCTTATTGATGAGCTTTGAGGGCACTACGGTGTTGAACGCTGAGCTGTAGTCAATGAATAGAATTCTCACATAGGTGTTCCTTTTATCCAGGTGGGAAAGGTCAGTGTGTAATGCAATAGAGATTGCATCATTTGTGGATCTGTATGCATATTGGCGGTATGCAAATTGAAGTGGGTCTAGGGTTTCTGGGATGATGGTGTTGATGTGAGCCATGACTAGCCTTTCAAAGCACTTCATGGCAACAGACGTGAGTGCTATGGGTCGGTAGTCATTTAGGCAGGTTACCTTAGTGTTCTTGGGCATAGGCACTATGGTGGTCTGCTTAAAACATGCTGGTATTACAGACTCTGACAGGGAGAGGTTGAAAATGTCAGTGAAGACACATGATAGTTGGTCAGGGCATGCTCGCAGTACACGTCCTGGTAATCCATCTGGCCCTGCGGCCTTGTGAATGTTGACCTGTCTAATGCTCTTACTCACATCGGCTGTGGAGAGCGTGATCACACAGTCTTCCGGTACAGCTGGTGCTCTCATGCATGTTTCGGTGTTATTTGCCTCGAAGCGAGTATAAAAGTGGCTTAGCTCGTCTGGTAGGCTTGTGTCACTTGGCAGCTCTTGGCTGTGCTTCCCTTTGTAGTCTGTAATGGTTTGCAAGCCCTGCCACATCTGACTAGTGTCAGAGCCGATGGAGTACGACGCGATCTAAGTCCTGTGTTGACGCTTTGCCTGTTTGATGGTTCGTCAGAGGACATAGCGGGTTTTCTTATAAGCTTCCAGGTTAGAGTCCCGCTCCTTGAAAGCGGCAGCTCTAGCCTTTAGCTCAGTGTGGATGCTGCTTTTAATCCATGGCTTCTGGTTCGGGTATGTACGTATGGTCACTTTGGTGACAACGTCATCGACACACTTATTGATGAAGCCAGTGACAGATGTGGAGTAGTCCTCAATGCCATTGGAGGAATCCCAGAACATATTCCAGTCTGTGCTAGCAAAACAGTCCTGTAGCTTAGCATCTGCTTCATCTTACCACTTTTTATTGATCTACTCACTGGTGCTTCCTACTTTAATTTTTGCTTGTAAGCAGGAATCATGAAGATGGAATTATGGACAGATTTGCCAAATGGAGGGCGAGGGAGAGCTTTGTATGCGTCTCTGTGTGTGGAGTATAGGTGGTCCAGAGGTCTTTTCCCTCTGGTTGCACATTTAACCTCCCTTGGGCACGTGAGACGGTAGCGTCCCACCTCTTCAACAGCCAGTGAAACTGCTGGGCGCCAAATTTAAATACAGAAATACTCATTATAAAAATTCAGAAAACAAAACATATTTTACATAGGTTTAAAGATGAACTTCTTGTGAATCCAACCACGGTGTCAGATTTAAAAAATGCTTCACGGCGAAAGCATACATTACGATTATGAGAACATAGCCCACAAGACAAATAATTACAAACAGTAGCCAGCCAGATAGAACAGTTACACAATTTAGAAATAGAGATAAAATTAATCCCTTACCTTTGATGATATTCATATGGTTGCACTCAGCAGACATTCATTTACTCAATAAATGTTCCTCTTGTTCGATAAAGTCTCTTTATACCCAAAAACCTCAGTTTTGTTTGTGCGTTTTCTTCAGTAATCCACAGGCTCAAACGCAGTCAAAACAGGAAGACAAAAAAATCCTAATTGTATCCGTAAAATTCATAGAAACATGTCAAACGATGTTTATATTCAAACCTCAGGTTGTTTTTAGCCTAAATAATCTATTCAACCGGACAATAACGTCGTCAATATAAAATGTAAACAAGAAACGCACTCTCTCGGTTGTGCGCAAGAAAAAGCTCCGTGAAACTTTAGGGTCCACTCATTCAGACTGCTCTTACTTCTTCATTTTTCAGAATACAAGACTGAAACACTTTCTAAAGACTGTTGACATCTAGTAGAAGGAATAGAAACAGCAAGTTGAGTCCTAAGTCAAGGGATACTGTAATGGCATTGAATAGAAAACTACAAACCAAAAACAAAACTACTTCCTGAATGGATTTTTCTCAGGTTTTCGCCTGCCAAATCAGTTCTGTTAAACTCACAGACACTATTTTAACAGTTTTGGAAACTTTAGAGTGTTTTCTATCCAAATCTACCAGTTATATGCATATCATATCTTCTGGGCCCGAGAAACAGGCCATTTAATTTGGGCATGTATTTCATCCAAAATTCCGAATGCTGCCCCCTACCCTAGAGAAGTTAACATGATGATAGAAATTTGGTAAAACTGATTTAAGTTTCCCTGCATTAAAATTCCTGGTTACTAGGAGTGCCACCTCTGGGTGAGCTTTTTCTTGTTTGCTTATGGCGGAATATAGCTCATTTAATGCTATCTTAGTGCCAACCTCTGACTGGCACTGAGCTATGAAGAATACAGATGAGAACTCTCTCGGTAGGTAGTGTGGTCTACAGCTTATCATGATATATTCAACCTCAATAGCTCAAGACTTCCTTAGATATAGTGTACCAGCTGTTGTTTATAAACTTACATAGCCCGCCGCCCCTTGTCTTACCAGACGCTGCTGTTCTATCCTGCGGGTACATCGTATAACCAGCCATCTGTATGTTGATATTGTCGTCGTTCAGCCACGACTCCGTGAAGCACTAGATGTTACAGTTTTTAATGTCCCGTTGGTAGTTTAGTCCTCCCCGTAACTCGTCAATTTTATTGTCTGAAGATTGCACGTTTGCTAGCAGAATTGAGGGAAGTGGGGGTTTATTCGTTCGTCTTCGAATTCTCAGCAGGCAGCCCGCTCTCCGGCTTCTCTTTTTCTGCCTCCTCTTCAAGCAGATCACGGGGGTCGGGGCCTGTTCCCGAGGGAGCCCTATATATCCTCTGCCTCGGGCTCGTTAGAGTCGTGAAAGAAGAAAAAGGACTGTGCTAGTCCTTGGTGAGTAATCGCAGTCCTGATATCTAGAAGTTATTTTCGGTCATAAGAGACGGTAGCGGCAACATTATGTAAAAAAAATACGTTACAAACAACACAGATAAATGAACAAAAAAACACAATCGGTTGGTGGAACGTAAAACGTCTGCCTTCTTCTCCGGCACCATTTTACATGGCACACTGTGGTATTTCACCCAATAGACATGGGAGTTTAACAAAATTGGATTTGTTTTGAATTCTTTGTGTGTCTGTGTAATCTGAAGGAAATATGTGTCTCTAATATGGTCATACATTTGGCAGGAGGTTAGGAAGTGCAGCTCAGTTTCCACCTCATTTTGTGGGCAGTGTGCACATAGCATGTCTTCTCTTGAGAGCCAGGTCTATATTCAGAGATACTAACATCATATAACATTTAAATATTAGCCATTTCTGAGACTCACTTAGATAATTCACTTGATGATACAGCAGTAGCAATACAAGGATATAACATCTATTGAAGAGACAGAAATGCTTATGGAGAGGTGTTGCTCTATATATTCAGAGCCATATCCCTGTAATGTTTAGAGAAGATCTTATGTGAAGTGTTATTGAAGTGGTGTAGTGTCAGGTTCACTTGTCACATCTAAAGCCTTTTCTTTTGGGGTGTTGCTATAAGCACCAGGTGCTAATAGTCAGTATCTAAATAATATGTGTTAAATGCTTGATAGTGTATGTGATGTAAACAGAGAGGTCTACTTTCTTGGGAACTTGAAAATTGACTGGTTTTCATCAAGCGGTCCGCTCAAGAGGAAGCTTCTCACTGTAACCAGTGCCTTCAATCTGGTTCAGGTTATTAATCAACCTAATGTAAATGTAAATGTTTACAAACACTACAGGAACAAGATCATCCACATGTATCGATCACATTGTTGAATAAAGGTAAAAAAAATAAATACAAATAAAATTGGATGCAGTGATCACAATATAGTGGCTATATCCAGGAAAGCCAAAGTTCCAAAAGCTGGGCCTAAAATAGTGTATAAGAGATCATACAAAATATTTTTCTGTGACTCTGATGTGGATTTGTTGGTCTGATGTGATTAATAAGGAGCACCCAGATGCTGCACTTGATGAATTTATGAAATTGCTTCTTCCAATTATTGATAAACATGCACCTGTTAAGACACTGACTGTTAGAACTGTTAAGGCTCCATGGATTGATGAGGAATTGAAAAACTGTATGATTGAAAGAGATGGGGCAAAAGGAGTGGCTGATAAGTCTGGCTGCACGTCTGATTGGCTGACTTACTGCAAATTGAGAAATTATGTGACTAAACTCAACAAAAAGAAGAAGAAACTGTATTATGAAGCCAAGATCAATGATAAAAAGAATTATGTAAAAAAACGTTGGAGTACTTTAAATTATGGGAAGCTGGCTTATTCATCACAAACCATTTGACGTTAGCAGTTATTTTAATGACTACTTCACTGGCAAAGTGGGCATCGAACAGTGAGCCATGGTATTCGTGCATGAAAAAGGAATAATGAAAGAAAAGCATTGGAAGTTAGAATTTTATAAAGCTAGTGTCTGAGAGGAGGAAAAATTACTGTTATCGATCAATAATGACAAACCTCCTGACATGGACAACTTAGATGGAAAGCTACTGAGGACGGTAGCTTACTCTATAGCTACTCCTATCTGTCATATCTTTAATCTGAGCCTAGAGGAAAGTCTGTTCTCCGGCCTGGAGGGAAGCCAAAGTAATTTAGCTACCCAAGAGTGGTAAAGCAACCATTAAATCTTTTAACAGCAGACCTATCAGCTTGCTGCCAGCTCTTTGCAAACTGTTGGAAAAAATGATCTATGATCAAATACAATGCTATTTGTCTGTAAACAAATTAACAACAGACTTTCAGCATGCTTATGGAGAAGGCCACTCAACATGTACTGCACTGACACAAATGACTGATGATTGGTTGAAAGAAATTGATAATACGAAGATTGTGGGAGCTGTACTGTTAGATTTCAGTGCAGCCTTTGATATTAATGACCATAACCTGTTGTTGAAAAAAAGTATGTGTAATGGCTATTCAAACTTTGCCATATTGTGGATTCAGAGCTATCTATCTAATATAACTCAAAGGTTTTTCTTTAATGGAAGCTTCTCTAATGTCAAACTTTGAAAGTGTGGTCTACCTCAGGGTAGCTCCCTAAGCCCTCTACTCTTTTCAATTACCTGCCACGGGCATAAACAAAGCCTGTGTGTCCATTTAGGCTGATGACTCAACCATATACCTATCAGCAACCAGAGCTAATAAAGTGACTGAAACCCTTAATAACAAAGAGTTGCAGTCTGTTTTGGAAATGGTGGCCAGTAATAAACTGGTCCTGAACATTTGTTAAACTAAGAGCATTGTATTAGGTACAAATCATTCCCTAAGTTCTAGACCTCAGCTAAATATGGTAATGAATGGTGTGGCTGTTGAACAAGTTGAGGACACTAAATTACTGGGCATTACCATAGATGGTAAACTGTCAAGGGTCAATATATGTACAGTGCTTGACCTCTTGACTTTTTCCACATTTTGTTACGTTACAGCCTTATTCTCAAATTGATTAAATATGTTTTCCCTCATCAATCTACACAAAAAAAGATGTGTAGATTTTTTTGCAAATGTATAAAAAAAAGAAATGAAATATGACATTCACATAAGTATTCAGACCATTTACTCGGTACTTCGTTGAAGCACCTTTGGCAGTGATTACAGCCTTGAGTCTTCTTGGGCATGACACTACAAGCTTAGCACACCTGTATTTGGGGAGATTCTTCCATTTTTCTCTGCAGATCCTCTCAAGTGCCCTCTGGTTGGATGGGGAGTGTTGCTGCACAGCTATTTTTAGGTCTCTCCAGAGATGTTCGATCGGGTTCAAGTTCGGGTTCTGGCTGGGTCACTCAAGGACATTCAGAGACCTGTCCCAAAGCCATGAGAGAACCCGTGTTGTCCTGGTTGTGTACATAGGGTTGTTGTCCTGTTGGAAGGTGAACCTTCGCTTTTGTTTCTCATGGTCTGCAAATTTTTAGGTGCCTGTTGGCGAACTCTAAGGGGGCTGTCATGTGCCATTTACTGAGGAGTGGCTTCCGTCTGGCCACTCTACTATAAAGGAAAAACATGTATTTAGTCCATTTTTGAAAATGTTGTAATGTAACAAAATGTGGAAAAAGTCAAGGGGTCTGAATACTTTACGAAGGCACTGTATAACCCCTAACTTGAGTTCAGTCTTTGAAGTTAAAACTTCTAGGAGGAACAACGGCTCAGCCACGAAATGGTAGACGACAAAAGCTCACAGAATGGGTACGCCGAGTGCTGAAGCGTGTAGCACGTTGAAATCGCTTGTCCTCAGATGCAACACTCACTACAGAGTTCCAAATTGCCTCTGGAAGCAATGTCAGCACAAGAACTGTGTGTTGGGAGCTTCATTAAATGGATTTCCATGGTCGATCAGCTGCACACAAGCCTAAGATCACCATGCGCAATGCTAAATGTCAGCTGGAGTGGAAAAAGCTCGCCGCCACTAAATCTCAAATCAAATCAGCATAAAATTACATTCTAGAGGATTCTGTACTTCAAACTTTGTGGCAAACATTTTGAGGAAGGCCCTTTCCTGTTTCAGCATGAAAAATCCCCCGTGCACAAAAAAAAGTTTCGCTCTGAAATCAGAATACAGCCCATTGTCACGTTCCTGACCTTATTTTCCCTTATTTTGTATTTATTTAGTATGGTCAGGGCGTGAGTTGGGGTGGGTTGTCTATGTGTGTTTTCTATGTTGGGTTTTTTGTGTTCGGCCTGGTATGATTCTCAATCAGAGGCAGCTGTCAATCGTTGTCCCTGATTGAGAATCATACTTAGGCAGCCGGGGTTTCACGTGTGGTTTGTGGGTGTTTGTTGCCGTGTTAGTGTTTTTTCACCACACGGTACTGTTTCGGTTTTCTGCACATCGTTTATTGTTTTTGTATTTCAGTGTTCAGTTCGGTTTTAATAAATCATCATGAGCACTTACCACTCTGCATATTGGTCCGATCCTTCTCGCCTCTCCTCGTCCGATGAGGAGGACGAAATAGACAATCGTTACACCCATTATGCACATACTGCATTTATTTTGACCAATATTATATATATTTTTTTGCATGTGCTTTGTATTTTGCCTTGTAATCACTCTTCTCAGGAACTGAACTTTAAATCTTGGTATATTTCGCAGCTACTATACATGTACAGCATGTACACAAAAAGGTTATTCACGTACAGTGGCGATTTTAGCATGTACATTTTGGTGGGGCAAAATGTTTTATTTAGGATGCATGCCAGCAAAGCCATTACACAACACAACACTAAACAGTACATTAATGGTACTAAAACGGTGACAAACGGTGCCCACAAGCTGTTAGGGCCTACATAAAGTTGTCCCAACAGCAGAGGCCCAACAGCAGAATTACAAAGCCTTACCACTGCTACACCTGGCTTTCAGCGGAGCCTTGTCTGTTAGCTAAACAGTTCATTCAGCTGACTTTCTGAACAAATGTGGTTTCTATTGACAATTGAGATGTACAAACTATGGCATAAGGGGACGACAAGCGGATGAGGCAATCCGTAATTTCGATTAAGACATTAATGAGCAAGCGATGATGGACGTAGTCAATTTAACTATTTGTTCAGCACTTTTGAAATGTACACCGACATAATTCAGAACATGGGCCGTTCTTACAGTGTACTCCCTGAACAACAAGTCAGAACCATAGGATAAATAAAGGGGGCATATAAACAGACAATGTGTAATGTCCTGACCAGGGGCCTGTTGCACAAAACTAGGATAAGGGATTAAGCCAGGATATCTTGGTGATCCTGGCTCAATTGATCCGTAATCCGGTTGCACTAAAGATGGATAGGGGGCAGGAGGATATGTTATGGTATAAATTACCATGGAGATTTATTCTGTGGAGCTAGCCTGCTCCAGACCAGGCTAAATTCCAGGATCTATTTAATCTCATCCCTAATGTCAGTCAGCAGTCACCACAAATGGAAACCAATAGTTATTTCACTGCTCACTATACATTGTTATCACATATAACTAGACCCACTGTTATTATTTAAACGTTTGTGATCATTAATTTCAATGATTTTGGATAAAAAATGATTTTTAGATGATGTTGCTATCATTAGATAATTTACAGTTTCCCATAGACTATAAGGCTATATATAAAATGATAGAATATTAGGGCCACAGAGGGGAAAAAAACACAAGTCATAATATTGTAACCAGTTGTTTTAAAGGAGGACAGTTGTTAAAATGACTGGGGCAAATGTGGGGCATTTCGTGAAATTGTACTTCAGTATGGTTTCATAAACAAAGACATGCTGATGTGCCAGAATATTAAGTATCACATTGTCATAAGTATCAAAACTGTAAAAACAATATGTAGCTTTTCTGCAGAAAGAACCAGCCTCATAAATTTATGACTTTTTCTTCAGTGTGGCCCTAGTACTCTGTCATATAAACAAATACACATTCCATATGAATATAAAAACACAATGTGTAACATTATGTTCCTTTATTGAATAAGGACAAAACAAAGCAGGTAAACCATCAGCTCCTTTCGAAACTGAAGTCACAGTGACTCTACAAGATGGAAAGCACAGAATCCAAGCATATTATACAAAATGATACATACACATTCAAAGGTCTGTATATAACACACCCTGCATGTCTGCACACTAAAATAAATGCAGGACAAATCCATACACATCAACTGAACAGACAAATGAATGGATGCAGTAGCCTCCCTGCAGCCTTGTATTACACACAGTATACCGCACAAACATCATAAGAGGCCAAATTCGTCAAAAAACGAACCCCAAAAAACCCAAATTCCTCTGCCACCGCAGGACATATTTAACCAAAATTGAAAGCACACATACTAACTAAAATAATTCAACACATATTGGTCCCTCAGCAGCCGACCACTGTCGTCATCAGGGAAGATTGCCGGATTGTCCCAGTCCATGGCTGGTGGCACTCTGGGGGCCCTCTCCTTCCTCAGGCAGGCCACATTGTGGAGGACAGCACAAGCCACAGTAATATCACATGCCCTAACAGGGCTGACCCTTAATTTGTGAAGGCAGTGAAAGCGTGCCTTCAGGAGGCCAAAGGTCATTTCAACTCTGGCCCTGGTCCTGGCATGGGCATGGTTGTAGGCCTGCTGTGCTTCCTGGGGGTCTGTGAAAGGTGTCAGGAGAAAAGGCTGGCAGCCATACCCCCTGTCTCCCAGCAACACACCAGAGAATTCACCTGTCAACACAAAATCTCATCATTACTACCTCATAAACACAGTGATATTCTTGACACAGCCATGATGGTTATAAATAGGGGTTGTGTGGCTTACCTTGTGATAGGCACTGATAGATTTCAGAGGCCCGAAAGATTCTGGAGTCATGGACTGAGCCAGGCCATTTTGCCACAACATTGCTGATCACACAGTCAGCATTGCAGACCATCTGAAATCATAAGATGAGGAATATTACACCAATCAATGCACATCACTGGCAATGCAGAGTGTTCGTCAATGGACAATATCAAAAAGTTATGTTCACCTGAACATTAATGCTGTGAAAGGATTTCCTATTCACAAAATCGGCCTCATGGGCACCTGAGGGGGCTTTTATCCTTATGTGTGTGCAGTCCACTGCACCAATGACATTGGGGAAACCTGTCACACAAAGTAATGAGTATCCTACTATGTGTTAACAGTTGTCCTGTAATTTGTAGATCCTCTTACCTGCAATCCTATAGAACTCCTCTTTGATGTCACAGAGTCTTCTGTGGCCAGGGAAGGAGATGAAGACATCTGCTAATGCTTTGATAGCCAGACACACACTCCTTATTGTGCGGCAAATTGTGGCCTTGTTCAGCTGTTCTGCATCCCCCACTGAGTACAGGAAGGCTCCACTAGCAAAAAAGCGCAAGGCCACACAAACCATTTGCTCCACACTCAGTGCATGGCTCCGTGCAGTGCGGTGCTTAATCCTGGGACCCAGTAGTCTGCATAGATACCTGATGCCATCTGCAGAAAACCTGTATCTTTCATATAGATGGTCATCAGGGAAGGCCAGTGGGTCCAACCGGTCCCTGAAGACCCTTTCTCGCCTGAAGGCTCTCCTCAGCACAAGTGCTTCTTCATCCACCACATCTCGCACGAATGGGCATGCCATTGTCAGAGCAGAAAGGAACACACAATTTTGGCCCTTCATATAGGCTAGTGGCCACACCTGGTGCTGGGGGGGTGGGCAAAAGAGGGCGATGCCTTATAACGATGACTTGGTTGTACTGATTGCTGGGAAAATAAAAAAAACCTTAGAAAGATGCCACCGTCCTGTGTGCTCACAATAAGAGCTCATATGTCATGGCTCACTTGACTTTACGAGAATATACCTAATTTTTATTTTGAGCTGTGTCATCTTCTTGGAGCTGGGGGAGGAAAGAAAAATAATGATTAATACATTTGTGTTACAGTTAGCATACAGTGTACATTGAAGGCATATCTCACCTCCCTCTCAAGTTTTTTTATTTCAAGGTCCAGTTTCCTAATTGTCCTCTTTTTTATTTCGGACTCCAGTGCAAGATTTTCCATCTTTTTCTTCTTGTACTGAATGTCTATGTCTGCCAGTTCTATTTGGCGCCGGAGGTGGTTGCCATACAACTTTCTGATAGCTTGTGAGCTCTGTGAACACAATACAATTAGCGCAGCTGGAATTTGGCAGGATGTGGTGTCCTTTTATTAATACGCACTATGTTGCCAGGCTGGTTTTCCCACAGTATAGCATCTGGGTCCTGTAAAAGAAATTTGATTTTTTGATTTTGATGAGGACTCCTCACCATTGTAGAGTAAATAGTACTTTCACAGTCTTAACATGATACCTCATGCCTTCTGGAATCCAGAGAGATGGTCTCCTCCTCATCATCGTCTCCATCATGTGCTGTTGCTGCTGCACTGGGGCCTTCACCCTATCACATTTAATCGGATTCATATTGAAGCTAGTAGACAAGACATGCCAGGCCTACAGTATGCCTTTGATGGAGTACTCACTGGATCAGCATCGTCTGGTGCTTGTGCTGGTGGCTCTAACAGGAACACAGTGCTGCCAGACACTGCAAGGCAATAGGTAAACCAAAGTCAGACAGTCCAAATTGATTCAATATGAATGTGGTTGTATCCCATGTAGAGATGGAAGGACATACCTTGAATGAAGCGGGTGGCATCTTGGGAGGAACCTATGCTCGTCTCTTTCCCCCCAGGGATCCCCTCTAAGACGGGCCTGCCTTTATTTAGCTCCAAGGCCATGTCCTCTGCTGGGGTAAGGTCAGCCTTTGGTGACCCACCACCCGTGCCTTGTCTGTGGGTATTCTTTTTCACTGCTAAAACAGTACAGACAATGTGTGAGCAGGCACCTTCTGGGTACAATATATGCTTGTGCTTTGTTAAATATTAGTCAGGGACCATACCATTCTGCAGAATGTTCTTGTATTTGATTTTGACCTGCTGCCATGTCCGTTTTGGCCCGTTCATGTTTAATCTACACACACACACACACACACACACACACACACACATTTAATGGAGTCACACTGCAAAAAATTACTTGGTATTTTTGTCTTGTTTTCAGTAAAAATATCAAAAAATTTATCATAGCTTTATACAGTGTGATGGAGTTACTTTACACAATTTCACTCATATCTGCAGTGCATTTCAATTAAAAATTTAACCTTTTCATAATTACAGTACAACTGCATTTTTGGAGATGTGAATTAAATATTTGAATTGTAATTGTGATGTTTCAGCGGAGCGGTGAGTGTGTAATTGTGCACTACTTACGCATTCAGGCGGTCTGCAATACTTTGCCACGCTTTTTCTCTTTGCTTTATCACTGTGGCGGTGTTGCCTTTCTTCTTAATTATATCTTTTACCTCCTCGTATGCCTCCATGAGGATTTGTGCTTCCGACGGGGAAAAGTACGCGGCTCTAGTTGCCATGGTAAATCAGTTAATCTGTGATCTGTGGCGGGGTCTATTTGAGTGAGCCGTGAGCGCGCACCTATCCAGGATTGGTTTCACCTGGCTTAATGAATCCGTGTCTGCTCATCCTGGCTTGGTCTTTGTGCAACCAATTAAGCCTGGACGCACATGTTTTGGCTTCATTGAGCTCAGCTGAGTCATTTATCCCGGATGTCTTAATTCTACTTTTGTGCAACAGGCCCCAGAGTTCTTATGTGTTGTGCTTGTTTTAGTGTTGGTCAGGACGTGAGCTGGGTGGGCATTCTATGTTGTGTGTCTAGTTTGTCTGTTTCTGTGTTCAGCCTAATATGGTTCTCAATCAGAGGCAGCTGTCAATCGTTGTCCCTGATTGAGAATAATATATAGGTGGCTTGTTTTGTGTTGGGGATTGTGGGTGGTTGTCTTCTGTCTTTGTGTTCTGCACCAGATAGGACTGTTTTCGGTTTTCACATTTATTGTTTTGTTGTTTGTAGTGTTCACATCTTCTTTATTAAATTATGTTGAACACTAGCCGCGCTGCGTTTTGGTCCTCTCCTTCATCCCAGGAAGAAAACCATTACACAATGAAAGCCCTTACAATAGTCAATGATTACATTTCTCTAAAAAAGGTTGAAGGCAACATGTGCCCACCAAGTTAGAACAGTAGGCGAAATTAAGAGGTGAAAATAAACCAAATTTTTAGGGTGAGGCACATTGAATGCTGTTTGGTTCTTTACGTGTCTTTAAAGATACACATCATATTACACTATTTCACACTTTAAATAAGCTTTTAATTGACACGCTAAATGACACAATTCTATTACATAATTATATATCTCCCTTGCATATTACATAATTTATGCAGCAGCATACAAGACATTTTTGGACCCACCTTGAGAAGGTTGCGCAGTACACTGTGGCCTGAGCCAGTTATCACTTTTGTTTTCTATTCTTTTTAAAAACGTCCTTTGTGGGCAAATTTTGTAATCAAACTTTGTTATCAAAGTCTAGCATTCTCTGGATTTATGGTGGGAACTTGAAAAAAAAACACATAGACACTCCATTGAGCAGGCTAACATTAGTAGTTGCTTTGCAATAATTGCAGTTAGCCACTGATTCCTTCCAAACAACTCATTGTTGAATTTGCGATTTACAACTTGTTGTGTAATCTTTATGTCCAATGGCCGATGAGCATCGATATGTTTTATCTATAGTTTCTCTTCATTTTCTCTTTATATGACAAGGATTAAAAAGGATTTGCCAGTAGATTGTTGACTTGATTCATGATGATGACCGCTAGCTCAGACTTTGAAAGTAAGATGTTGACATGATCAGTCCAATCAAAGCTACTGTACACACTGTACATATGCAAAGCGAAGGCGGCGCCGGAGAAGATGGCGGACGTTTTACGTGTTCCTAACCGATTCTGTTTTTATGTCAGTTCTTTTGCATTGTTTGTGACTTATTTTGTACATAATGTTGCTGCTACCGTCTCTAATGACCGAAAAATAACTTCTGGACATCAGAACAGTGATTACTCACCACGAACTGGCAGAAGCTTTTTTTTTTATTTTAACGAGTCCGACGTGAACGACATACTGCTTTCCTGGGAACAGGCCCAAATCCCCATTTGCGTGAAGAGACGACGGAGAAAAAGAGGACGGAGGTCGTGCTGCCTTCTGAGAATTCGTAGGAGATTGAATAAACCCCAGTGCCTTCCATTCCACTAGCTAAAGTGCAATCATTGGAAAATCAAACCGATGACCTATGAGGAAGATTAACCTACCAACAGGACATTAAAAACTGTAATGTCTTATGCAAACAACAGCTTCTGCAAGATATCTAAGAAAGTTATGCTCACCTGAGGTAGAGTATCTCATGATAAGCTGTAGACCACACTATCTACCTAGAGAGTTTTCATCTGTATTTTTCGTAGCTGTCTACATAGCACCATAGATCGATACTGGCACTAAGACCGCACACAATGTGCTGTATTCCACCATAAGCAAACAGGAAAACGCTCATCCAAAGGCGGTGCTCTTAGTGGCCGGGGACTTTAATGCAGGGAAACTTAAATCTGTTATACCAAATTTCTATCAGCATGTTAAATGTGCAACCAGAGGGACAAAACTCTAGACCACCTTTATTCCACACAGAGACGCGTACAAAGTTCTCAAAGCTCATCAAATTACAAGCTAAGGACCCTGGACAAAACACCTCCCTCTGTAACTGGATCCTGGACTTCCTGACGGGCCGACCCCAATTGGTCTTGTTATGACATGCATTATATGAATTAGGTCCACAGAATAATACCTAGTTGGAGGAACTTTGAATGTCCTTTGAGCTAACTAGCTAACAAGTTTGAGCTGTCTAGCTAACAACTTTGTGTGTGCTGAGCGGCACCAAGTCTTACCTTTTTGTAAATCCAACGTGAAACATGAAAACTAGGCCTATAGTATTCTTAACGAGCATTGAAAAAGTTAATCCATTGTTCTCTAGACAATTCAAATTATCTCTCCCTATCTTCCTATCTGCAAAAATCACTGAAGCTGGAGACTCATATCTCCCTCACTAGCTTTAAGCACCAGCTGTCAGAGCAGCTCACAGATCACTGCACCTGTACATAGCCCATCTGTAAATAGCCCATCCAACTACCTCATCCCCATACTGTATTTATTTATTTATCTTGCTCCTTTGCACCCCAGTATCTCTACTTGCACATTCATCTTCTGCACATCTATCACTACGGTGTTTAATTGCTATATTGTAATTACTTCGCCACCATGGCCTATTTATTGCCTTACCTCCCTTATCTTACCTCATTTGCACACACTGTATATAGACTTTTTCTACTGAATTATTGACTGTATGTTTGTTTATTCCATGTGTAACTCTGTGTTGTTGTATGTTTCGAACTGCTTTGCTTTATCTTGACCATGTAGCAGTTGTAAATGAGAACTTGTTCTCAACTAGCCTACCTGGTTAAATAAAGGTGAAATACATTAAAAAAAAATCTGAATCAATCTTATAATGTCAAATCAAGCTTGTAATCTAAGTACGTTAGCCTTTAAAGGGGGGAGGGACAGGTTTACTTTTAAACACATACAGGCCAAGATTTCAGAGTGCAGGTAGACACTAGATTACGTTTCTGAGTGACAGAGTGAGGGCTTTGCTTAGGCGCTTTGTTACAATTTGTTGTGTGACTAGAATTTTTCTAGTCACACAACAAAAAAATGCCTGGAATGTAAAATGACATTATTAACCGGTTCCCATGTTTAAAAAAATAACGGTTCTGGATCACTTTCGTTCCAGTTTCCTTTCAGTTCTTTGAAAAATGTCATTATTTTACGGTTTTGTTCCCTGAACTGGTTCCGACCCCTGATTCACATACTTTCATATTCTATATTCAATGAATTAGTATCTGTACCAAAATAAAGCATATTTACTTACAAGTAATGCACAAGGTATTCTGTCTAGCATATAAAACCATCAAATTGTATGTACACCGAGTATACAACACTTTAAGAACCCCTGCTCTTTCCATGACAGACTGACCAGGTGAATCCAGATGAAAGCGATGATCCCTTATTGATGTCAGTTGTTTAATCTACATTTACATTTACATTTTAGTCATTTAGCAGACGCTCTTATCCAGAGCGACTTACAGTAGAGTGCATACATTTTATTACATTTTTTACATACTGAGACAAGGATATCCCTACCGGCCAAGAGCAGACGCTCTTATCCAGAGCGACTTACAGTAGAGTGCATACATTTTATTACATTTTTACATACTGAGACAAGGATCCCTACCCCTACCCCTACCGGCCAAACCCTCCCTAACCCGGACGACGCTATGCCAATTGTGCGTCGCCCCACGGATCTCCCGGTTGCGGCCGGCTGCGACAGAGCCTGGGCGCGAACCCAGCCCAGCCTGGGCGCGAACCCAGAGACTCTGGTGGCGCAGCTAGCACTGCGACCACTGCGCCACCCAGGAGACGGGGTGGCGCAGTGGTCTACTTCAATCAGTGTAGACGAAGGGAAGGAGACATGTTAAATAAGGATTATTAAGCCTTGAGACAATTGAGACAGGGATTTTGTATGTGTGCCATTCAGAGGGTGAATGGGCGAGAACAAATATTGAAGTGCCTTTGAATTGGTTATGGTAGAAGGTGCCAGACACACTGGTTTGTGTCAAGAACTGCAACGCTGCTGGGGTTTTCAAACTCAACAGTGTCCTGTGTGTATCAAGAATGTTCCACCATCCAAAGGACATCCAGCCAACTTGATAAAACTGTGGGAAGCATTGGAGTCAACATGGGCCAGCAACCCTGTGGAAGCTTTTGACACCTTGTAGAGTCTATAAATGCACATTAAACATAACAACAACAACATCAACCCATGAAATAGTTAGCAAAACATATTCTTACTATTTCAAGGTATACTATTTCAAGGTATATAGTGTATAGTTACATTAGATCTTGACCAGCTAGACCATGTTGGTCAGACCAGCTTGACCAGCATCCAACCAGCACTGACCAGCATGGACCAGCTTGAAATGTATTCTGAATTGGTGCCCATAGCAAACTGCTTCCTACTCTGTCCCAGATGCTAATATATGCATATTACTATTGAATAGAAAACACTCTGAAGTTTCTAAAACTGTTTGAATTATGTCTGTGAGTATAACAGAACTCATATGGCAGGCAAACTTCCAAACAGGAAGTGAGAATTCTGAGAAGGGTCAATGTTAAAGTCATCGCCTATTCAATTCCCTGTAATATATGGATCTGTTTGCACTTCCTACACCTTCCACTAGATGTCAACAGTCTGTAGAACGTGGAATGAAGCCTCTAGTGTGATGTGGGGCCGGATGGCAGCTATTTGAGTCAGTGGTCTGGCAGAATGCTAGTTCCTGGTCATGCGCGCTAGTCATGAAATGGCCATGTGTTCCATTACTTATTCAGACATGAAGAAATGCTCCGGTTGGAACGTTATTGGATATATATGATAACAACATCCTGAAGATTGATTCTCTACTTAATTTGACCAGTTTATTCAACCAGGAATATAACTTTTTTAAGTTTTCGTCCGAGTTCGTCTGGACCGGCGCCAGCGTTTGGACACGTGAACTAAACGTGCTAGCAAAATTAGCTAATTGGACACTAGTAATGGACATTATCGAACAAAACAACGATTTATTGTGGAACTAGGATTCCTGGCACTGCATTCTGATGAAAGATCATCAAAGGTAAGGGAATATTTATGATGTAATTTCGTATTTCTGTTGACTCCAACATGGCGGAGAAATGTTGTGTATTTCTGAGCGCCGTCTCAGATTATTGCATGGTATGCTTTTTCCTAAAGTTTAAAAACAAATCTGACACAGCGGTTGCATTAAGAACCAGTGTATCTTTAATTATATGTAAAACATGTATCTTTCATCAACATTTATGATGAGGATTTCTGTTATTTGACGTGGCTCTCTGTAATTACTCCGGATATTTTGGAGGCATTTCTGAACATGGCGCCAATGTAAACCGAGATTTGTGGATATAAATATGCACATTATCGAACAAAACATAAATGTATTGTGTAACATGATGTCCTATGAGTGTCATCTGATGAAGATTATCAAAGGTTAGTGATTAATTTTATCTCGATTTCTGCTTTTGTGAGACTATCTTTGGCTGGGAAAAATGGCTGTGTATTTTTTGGGATTTGGTGGTGATCTAACATAAATATATGTTGTGTTTTCGCTGTAAAACAATTAACAAATCGGACACGATGGGTAGATTAACAAGATGTTTATCTTTCATTTGCTGTATTGGACTTGTATTGGAATATTTTTAAATTTCGCGCGCTGCCTTTTCAGAGGAATGTTGTGGGTGTTCCGCTAGCGGAACCCCTGGGCTAGAAAGGTTAATAAATATCAAGGATTTTATTCTGGTTACATGATGATTGATGCTTGGCTGACATTTGACAAATTAAAATAATCCTGCACTTTGTCTATAATAATCTCATCATATGTGACTCACCACCTGGATTGGGATTTATGTATCAAAATTTAAATTACATATGTTTTTACATTGGATAAAAGTAGAGACTCAGAGTCACAAAATGGTATATCATACAGTACAGAGCATTTTTGAGGAACAATGGGAAGGTAATTCTCTTTTGAAAGTTGATACACTTGTAAACTCACTTTTGAGAAAAGGGCCTTTGAATGTTTTGGTACCTACTGGAGAGCCCTCCTTTGTCTACACCCATTCAGCATTGTTAACACCCTCTTAAGCCAGCCCCACCCATCTCTTGAAGGATTCACATGAGATCATGTGCTAAACAGTGAGTAGTGTAGTAAAGATTGAGACTAAAAGTGGTAGTAGCCTACAATAAGGAAACAATCCAGGTTTAACAGAAAGTGTCCAGAAAGAAAATATTTAATAAATAGTAGATGACGCTTACCCAGGCACACTTGTCTAAATTGATGGGTCATGTGAAAGAAATGATAACGCCCAGCCACATCTTACTAAGTGGACGGGTCTCTACAGGAGGTGGAAACGGTACAGCCAAATGGTTACTTGCATAGTAGCAATATCAGAAAAAGATAGTGTCAATATACGTAAATACGAATATACAGTATGTACAAGAACAATATCAATGATGATATAAATCAGGGGTAAAGTGGCTGAGCAGCAGGATAAAAAAATTAGTAGCAGCAACGTGTGTTAAGAGAGAGTCATTTGAATAGAGGCACTGCAGATAGTGCTGATGACTGGTCCATCCGAAACACGCATGAACAAGGGAATCTGTATTTGGAGAGCCTGTTTCTGTCTTGCCCTTGACTTTGGTGCAGGGCAAGTGATGTCCATAGCCTCTTCGTCGTAAAACTCCCATATCTTCTCAAAAACATACATTTGTCTATCTGTGTCCAGTCCAGGTGGTGCTCGTACAGGCAGACCATCTATGGGAGGAAGGATGTCAGCGTTGCGCAGCAGAAACCTGGTCCCGACAGTCCGAATGCTCCTTGGTGACAACAACACCAGGCTCCAGAGCATCAAAGCTGTAAAACAGGGAACAACAACAACAACAAAAATCAGAAGACATTACAACAGCACCTCCCAAATTTAGATAAGAATAACCTTATTCAATGAAAATTATTTTCACCTGAAGTGCTGGTACTGCATGATCGGTCAGGTGTTGTTGCCAGCCATAGCTTTCCACCAGCACCGTACCATCCTCCAGTCCAACCAGCTGTGGGATGTTGAACCCTGTCACAGTGTTGTCCTTCACAACACCAGCAATCTCAGACAAAGTGTTCACTCTGGTCTTTCTGAAGCGCTGCTTGATGAGGCCCAAGCACTAGTCGGGGGTGTGGCCTGTGATCAGGAAGTGAAGGTCCATACTGCGGTGGAGCTTGTGCATGGTCCGCCAGGCACAATACCAGAGCACAAACTTGTTCTTGTTTTGGCCACTGCAGTTATCACAATTCAGGTCCACAGGTGTTTCCCCAACTCTGTAGTTGTTGAAGAAATGGTGCATTTAGTTGATGACTGCGCTGCTGCCTTTGCTTGCTTGGGCCAGCTCTCTTTTTGATGGGAGGCATTAGACCATTGTCCTCGTATGACTGGTGGAGGAGAGTCAGGCGTGTTCTACTGATGCTGAATCGCAAATTCCAGATACAAATATGTTAGCGTTATTATACAATAGATGCGAAATGGCATTCTGAGATAACATCACTACACACATTTCATACACGTAATGTTAGCTAGCTATCTAACAGCAAGCTTGAATAATATGCAGCATGTAACCTAATGCACACCTGATCTACTTTGATTGGCGTCTGTGCTATTGATTAACACTAGAAAAGTCAGGCCTCGTTGGACCTCCCTTCGGACCAATGACGTGTCTGTTGAAATTCAACATTCTAGCAGTCTAATAAATACATTTAATTTATGCTATCGTAAAAATTATAATTTGGTTGTGTTTATGAAGGTCTTAGGTAACTGTCATGCCCTGACCATAGTAAGCTGTTTATTCTCTATGTTGGTTGGGGCGGGATAGTGACTAGGGTGGGTCATCTAGGTTTTTTGTATGTCTATGTTGGCCTGATATGTTTCCCAATCAGAGACAGCTGTTTATCGTTGTCTCTGATTGGGGATCATATTTAGGTAGCCATTTCCTCATTTATGTTTGTGGGATCTTGTCTACGGATAGTTGCCTGTGTGCACCAGTAGCTTCACGTTTCGTTTGTGTTTGTTTTGTTTTGCTGAGTTTCGATTTATTAAAAATATGTGGAAATCTACTCACGCTGCGCCTGTGTCTACTCATTACGACGAACGTGACAGTAACATTATAATACGAAAGAAAATGTATTTCAAAGAACACAATAGCATTTCCATTAGTTTATGTAACTGTAGGCTGTACGTACAAAGTAAAAACCACTACAACACCACAACTCAAGTGTGAGAATCCATTAAATAAACACCATAACAAATATAATGAATTATTCATTTGTTAAGAGCAGGTCTTAAGAAAAGTATTTTCAAAACAACAGAATGGCATATTTTGAGTTTAAATTACTGTGCTTTGAGTGTTGCAAGTGCATGTGGCGAGCATGTGTAACACACTAATTCTGCCCAGAATGTTGAAATAGAGCTCAAGGGGTCAGATTCTGATCTTTCTGATACTATATAGACATCAAAACATCTTATCTGCTTGTAGAGGAAATTCACTTTTTGGTACTCCATTTAATTTCTCTGCCTTTGTGTCAATTCCAAGCTGCACTGTTAATCAGATTCTTCATATACATTTTAACAATTGATAATATTATCATCCATCAGACTATTGTCAATTTAATATTGTCTTTAGGCTGACTCTATTATTATATGTGAGAAATTAGTTTCAATGTAGTTTCGATGGGGCATCATCCCCCCCCCAAAAAAGAAATTTCCTCGTCAAACTGTTCATAACACAAGTTCTGTTTGTGATATTAAGATTCTAACCATGATAGTGTGTTAGACTAAATTTAGGAAAGGTCAAGAACGAGGTGGACATAACTTTAAAAATGCTAAGTAATTAAAAAAGTAAATGTATTTATGACACTCTCAGCAAGTATAGCCTAGGCCGCTTAGCCCCCTAGCCTAGGCCGCTTAGCCTAGCCTGCCATCTCCTGGTTGCTGAGCCTAGTCTACTATCTCTTGGTTGCTGAGTCTAGCCTAGCCTATTATCTCCTGGTCCCTGAGCCTAGCCTACTATCTCTGTTATACCTCTGAAAGGAGGGAAATATGAGAAATGATTCACACTGACACGTAGCATCAGCGGCGTATTACATAGAGCCCCGACCCCAAGTTTGGGAACCAATGTACTAACTTCTCTCTGCTAACTTCCTCTCTCTCTCTCTGTGTCCTCTGCTTCCTCCTGCATGCATTGCAGCCTGCCTCAGCCTCACCACTGAGCGCTACATCAATGTTTGTCTCAGTATTCTACTCTCTGTAAAGCAAAGTTATTAAAACTTAGTAGGGTATTTTTTTGCTCCTGCTCAGTTTAATGTTAGCTTCTTACTTCATCCTGCTGGCTAAGTAATACTAGCCAGAGCCCTTCAACATTACTGCAATACAAGTATCTGGAAGCAGCTAGCCACCTGACTGACTGACATATCTATATGCGACTATTTACCAGTTGTGCACTCCAGAGGAGGTTTTGGGAGGAGCTATAGGAGGACGGGCTCATTGTAAATGCTGGGATGGAATTAGTGGGACGGAGTCCAACACGTTGTTTCCGTGTGCTGGATGTGTCTGGTACCATTCCATTTCATGGGCCCCTCCTCCTACAGCTCTTTCCACCAGCCTCCTCTGGAGCATTCATTTCCCGAGAGTCGTTTTTTGATTATTTGGGGGATGTCTGTGGAAACGGCAGGAGTTGCGGGACGGTTTTAAAATGGCCTTTGGTCCTTTGAAGAACACTGCAAAGATTCCTGGGTACACCACAAAGGCTGCTGGGATAAGAGTATAGTATTTTCTACCATGCCTCTCATCTTTGTTGTGTGGGTGAAAAACAAATACAATACATTACATACTTAGTGTACCTCACATAATACAACACAGAAGCATACAAGGTAATGTAAACTGCAAACAGTTGAAGAAGCAGCAGTTATTCTTCCTGGGGTCCACAATTTCAAGTATATAATTGTATAAGTTCACAATGAAATTCTAAATTTTCTCCAATAGAAGGTGCTCTTGACCAATCTAAGCTCAGGTTCATCACAATACAACAAGTCTACCAAGCCCTCGTCTCAAGAGAGATTTATACAATAGTGTATTGAGCTCAGAGCTGATGGCAATAAAGGATAATGATTTATCTTATCTTGCTCATCTCCCGGGTCTCCATCTTCACAGAGTGTAGTGATGTTGACTGTGATGGTCTGGTTACTAACAGGGTTGGCAGCTACACAGCAGTAAATTGTGTTGTAATGTTCTCTCTCTACCTCCAGAGGGAGTAAGAGGTTAGGTTGGTGGTGAGATCAGGTCTGTTGAGATCTCACCTGCACCTGTAAGGTCCTAACCATTAGGACATGGAGGGTTAAACTTAATTTGAGGCTGTTATGTCTTGTTGGTATGTCGGCCTATGTTTACCTTTATTTGCTTAAATTATGTGCATTTGGTTTATTGATTGCAGCCTAACATGGTGGGAATTATGTTAGAGCAACTATTTGTACTGAACATACCAGCAGCCTATTTTACAGCTACACCTAAACCTTAAGTGTAATCCTGTATGTCCTAATAATATAATTTAAATGAAAGGACATTGCATAGGCCTACGGTATGGATGATTTATAGGTTGGGTTGTTGTATTGAAACAATGTGTTTTATTTATCTCACTGCAAACCATTCCACTCTTTACTTCTGTTGGAGAGAGAGAGAGAGAGGTAAATAGGGTAGTAAATTGAGCTTTTTCATGGGAGAAGGAAGCTATTACAGGTTGTGGTCTGCACAATATCTCTAACATGGTCTCAGGGGAATTCGTAAGACTACTATATAAATATGTTCCCCACCATTTAGTATGATACATTACTTTAGGTTAGGTTACATTATGAATGGAATAACGGTCGTACAATATCACACGAATTAGAGGACGGCATCACAGTCCTTACGGATTGGATGACGTAACCTATCATACATCTTGGAGGATGTGTCGTATTACACGTGTTTCTCTGAGACCAGGATGCTTGTTGTGTTGTAACAACAATTAGAATTATGGGGAGAATTTACGTTAGTGGTTCGGAGAACTAACGACAAAGGTTAGGATAATTTACATAAAAAGTTGGGTTAAGGTTAGAATAATGGTTAGGGGAAGGGGAAGCTAAAATGCTACAGTTGACCCTGATGATACTTAAACACACAACATTTGGATTGCTAGACGGTCGTGATATATGTCCTACCCATCCTCACTGACCAACCTCCCTCCTATAATTTCTGTCTTAATTAATAAGTAAACTTCTGTCTTTATAATCAATACTACTTATTGGAGGGGCAAAGATTTACGTAAAATACCAAACGTCTGTCCACTGAGTCCAATCTGGCTCAATAACTGCAGAGTAGGTGAAAGAGATCGTGGGAAAGTCTTTCTTTTTTCCAGAGCAGGTGTTGGAAGTGGGCAGTTACATTTATGAAGGGCAATATTGCACATGTGTACCCTGCTAAACAAATCATTATCAACCTTGATCAGATATTTGAAAACCACCTACACTGGGACAATGTTACAGGATACTTAACTGTGTCAGACTTTCAGATAGAAGATTCTGGGGTTTATACTGTGGAGAATACAGATGGAGAGAGGAGAAGCCGTAAATTTGAGCGTGTGTGTTTTGACCACTTTATCGTAAAGTTTTTTTTACATACAAATTACAAATTATTTACACTGTACCTTCATTCAATTAATCAATATTAAGATGAAACATGTACATTTCAGTACTGGACAATCATTCTGCCAACTCTCCTATATTAGGCCTACATATAGGCTGGTTTCTAGTGAAAAAGTTAAACACTCAGAGACCTCTGCATCAGAAAAACTGAAAGAGGGTATGGCTAGTCTGTGTTTTATACAGTAATGTTACTCATTTCCTGTAACAAAACACTGCCGTCACCATATTGCGCAATCTGAACTTTGTGGGCAAATACACAGAATGATAAATGAGGCATTCATATTTTCTGACCAAATGTGATTAAAAATATAATTGGCATGGCATAATTTACAAGACATGTTTTTAAATAAAATATAAATTGGCACAATAATGCATGGCCACAGTCCAAACGTAAAACCAAAGAAAGGTTTAATAACTGTATTTTTCATCATTTTACCCATAATGCAGTGCAATCTACAGCATTAATGCTGTAAAACACTTGCATGTTATTATACTGTGCATCCTACAGTGTTTTACTATTGAAATTACAGAAAAGTCTTACAGTGTAACTAAATAGTTAGTTTACAAATAAATGTTAAAAACTTTACCTCATAGCAGTTTGTCGGACAGAGAACTCTCGCGAGCGGTCATCACCAGCTGTCTGCTTCCTTAGATACAGATAATGTGATTGGCAGACATGATCAGCAGCAATAGTACCATGGACAGTACTCGGCGGCGTTTGCCTGTCCAGCTAGCGAATATAAAATTAAGTATTTGGAAAAAAAAGCAAGAATTGACATTGCCAACAAAAGTAAATGAGTTAAACAAATATACACTGCATGTAAAAACCAGCCCCTCACTCCTTGTGAGGGGCTGGTTTTTACATGCATGCTGACTTTGGTTGCCAGCTGTTCAGTGTTTCCTCCGAACACATTGGTGCGGCTGGCTTACGGGTTAAGCAAGCATTGTGTCAAGAAGCAGTGCGGCTTGGAGGGGTCGTGTTTCGGTGGACGCACGGCTCTTGATCTTCTCCTCTCCCGAGTCCGTACGGGAGTTGCAGCGATGAGACAAGACTGTAACCACCAATTGGATATCTCGAAATTGGGCAGAAAAAGGGTAAAACAATATATATATAAAAATAAATAAAAATATGAAAATAACACGCCAAAAAAACCCAGCTCCTCCCTCGATAGAGATCGATCATCTCAAAAACTAAAGCAGGTACTGCATCTTGGTTTGTTCCACCACCTATGCCGGTTAGTGTGCGTCAGACACGGATCTACTATAACAGTGATTTTGGCAGACAGCATAGGCAGAAGCTCTATAGAGATGAGAAGGAAATCATAACGTCATCAAATCAAATAAATGTAATATACGCAACTGAAATATAAAACATAAACCACAAAAATAATTTCCAAATAAAATGTTTAGAGGTGGAGAAATTGTTGTTTTCTCTAATGCAAGTCCTATGGGGTGAAAACTCTTGAAGTTTTAGTGAAGTATAATTCATTTAAAATAAAATAAATTCTAGTGGAAAATGCTAGTGGATAATTCAAGTGAATAGGATCCTAAACCATTTTAGATGAACATGAGTTTGGTATGTGAGTTTGTGTGGGTGAGACATAAACACAGAAAGATATTAGACTTATACCGTCTGCATACTTTATTCTCAAGTGCCTGGAGTATGTATGCTGGAATCATTACCGATTTGCATACCTCGTTCACTTAGATAATGTCAAAACAATGTGGTAGAGAAGCACTGTAAAGTTACACTCCCAACCTACCTACCCATGCAGAATAGCCCCCCTGTTTCCAGTGTAACACCTTCACTTTTAGAAATCCTAAGGCCTACATGGATCCGACAAAAACTGATGAGTAGACCTTTAGTATTATTGAGAACTATTTTGTTTGCTGCAGTGGAATGTATTCATAGCAGTGGTATTTTACCACATAGGCCTGCGTGTCAGACGGGACTCCTGTACGCAGAGAAGACTGTGTGGGGCTGCTTCTCAGTGGGGTCAAACCACTAGTAACATGTGACAGAAAAGCACTGACCACACAATGTGACAGACTGATGGGAAAGGAGTCTGTGGTCACAAGCAGAGACACAGTCGCATATGTACAGTGGGGTCCGCGATTATTGGATGCCTTGATAAAGGATAGCAAAAAATATAAATAATTCACACCATTGGTGTGCGTGGTCAAAGACCTCTTTTTTCATGACATCTGACCATATCCCTGCCTGGAGTTTGATAAATGGCATTGGCACCTGGATTGGAACCAGTACAATGGTCATATGACCTGAAGTTAGAGCTTGTTGGCCACACATGCCAGCGGTGGGTTCTGCCTATGAAAGAACAATGCATATGCAGAAAATACCTCATCCCTACTGTAAAATATGGTGGTGGATCTTTGATGTTATGGGGCATTGTGAACGGCATTGTGGTCAACGGCATTGTGAACTTTACAGTACCAGGACATTTTAGCCCCAAAAAGACACGTTCGGACACAGGATGCAGATCAAATAAAGTGTCACTTCCTCTGCTTGGTCACAGTTTCATTCTTTTGTACCTGTCTGATACACTTCTCTAAATGTTGAAAAAGCAGAAGTAACACACACACACACACACACACTCTCTAACAAGGATTACTTGAATAGCTGGACTGCAAGCACAGACACAGTTAGTACACATAGTAACAAATGACTCCTGAGTGTTTGCAGAACCTTTACTGGAGGTGAGCATCTGTGTATCTCTGTCAGTTAGTCACATCCTCCCTAGCCATATATTTACTTTCCTTTATTTGTACTTCATCTAAAGAGTGCAAGTTGACATTTACTATGCAGCCCTCATGGCTACAACTGTAGCAACACAATGAGAAGCCACTCAGCTCATGTAGTATATAGTAATGCCTTTGTTATTTTCATATAGTTGTTACAGTATTTGCAAAGTCTGTGGACATTTGAAGCTTGGCTTCGTGGTTCAGTTTTCCTTTCACCATGTAGATTCTGTTGAAACATTTCTGAGGGGTAGATATTGATTTCCATTTCGACTTAGAAAGTGATCTCAGGTGACATTTTACTCTTCGCAAAATGCACACGTGATAAAGCGTAGTTCAGGTCTGGCTCCAAACCCATATTCATTATCCCCAGCACGATGACACCAGTGACTACATATGTGAAATGGCACGTTTCACCTGTGTTCTCTGTTTGTCTGTGTTCTCTGTTTGTCTCTATATTATCATTAATTGTATCAATAATTGAATTGAGAATGAGAACAGCTGTAAATATTTTTGATTGTTCCTTCACTGTACAATGCATTCCGAAAGTATTCAGACCCCTTCCTATTTTCCACATTTTGTTACGTTACAGCCTTATTCTAAAATGGATTAAATGCATTTTTCCCTCATACATCTACATCAGTCCACACCCCATAATGACGGAGCAAAAACATTTTTTTTGAAATGTTTGCAAAAAACGGAAATATCACATTTACATAAGTATTCTAACCCTTTCTTACGAGATTCGAAATTGAGCTCAGGTGTATCCTGCTTCCATTGATCGTCCTTGAGACTCCTTCTACAATTTTATTGTAAATTCAATTGATTGGACATGATTTGGAAAGACACATACTGTACCTGTCTGTTTAAGGCCCCCAGTTGACAGTTCATGTCAGAGCAAAAACCAAGCCATGATATCAAAAGAATTGTCCGTAAAGCTCCGAGACAGAACTGTGTTGAGGCACAGATCTGGGAAAGGGTACCACAACATTTCTGCAGCATTGAAGGTCCCCAAGAATACAGGGGCCTCCATCATTCTTAAATGGAAGAAGTTGGGAACCACCAAGGCTCTTCGTAGAGCTGGCCGCCCAACCAAACTGACCAATCAGGGTAGAAGGGCCTTGGTCAGGGAGGTGACAAAGAACCTAATGGCCACTCTGACAGAGCTCCAGAGTTCCTCTGTGGAGATGGGAGAACCTTCCAGAAGGGCAACCATCTCAGCAGCACTCCACTAATCAGGCCTTTATGGTAGAGTGGCCAGACGGAAGCCACTCCTCAGTAAAATGCATTTGACAGCCCACTTGGAGTTTGGCAAAGGCACCTAAAGGACTCTCAGACCATGAAAAACAAGGTTCTCTGGTCTGATGAAACCAAGATTGAACTCTTTGGCCTGGCTGCAAAGCGTCACAACTGGAGGAAACCTGGCACCATCCTTACGGTGAAGCATGGTTGTGGCTGTGGGGATGTTTTCCAGAAGCAGGGAGACTAGTCTGGATCGAAGAAAGAAAATGAACGGAGCAAAGTACAGAGAGATCCTTGATGAAAATCTGCTCTAGAGTGCTCAGGAACTGGGATGAAGGTTCACCTTCCAACAGAACAACGACCCAAATCAAATCAATCAAATTCTATTTGTCACATACACATGGTTAGCAGATGTTAATGCGAGTGTAGCAAAATGCTTGTGCTTCTAGTTCCGACAATGCAGTAATAACCAACGAGTAATCTAACCTAACAATTCCACAACTACTACCTTATACACACAAGTGTAAAGGGATAAAGAATATGTACATAAAGATATATGAATGAGTGATGGTACAGAACGGCATAGGCAAGATGGTATCGAGTAAGGTTTTTACATATGAGATGAGTAATGTAGGGTATGTAAAAATAAAAGTGCATAGTTTAAAGTGGCTAGTGATACATGTATTACATAAAGATGGCAAGATGCAGTAGATGATATAGAGTACAATATATACATTATATTAAGTGGCATTGTATAAAGTGGCTAGTGATACATTTTTTTATCAATTCCCATTATTAAAGTGGCTGGAGTTGAGTCAGTATGTTGGCAGCAGCCACTCTATGTTAGTGGTGGCTGTTAAACAGTCTGATGGCCTTGAGATAGAAGCTGTTTTTCAGTCTCTCGGTCCCTGCTTTGATGCACCTGTACTGACCTCGCCTTCTGGATGATAGCGGGGTGAACAGGCAGTGGCTCGGGTGGTTGTTGTCCTTGATGATCTTTATGGCCTTCCTGTGACATCGGGTGGTGTAGGTGTCCTGGAGGTGTCCACACAGCCAAGACAACGCAGGAGTGGCTTTGGGACTGAATGTCCTTGAGTTGCCCAACCATTGCCAGGACTTGAACCCAACTGAACATCTCTAGAGATACCTGAACATCGCTGTGCAGTGATGCTCCCCATCCAACCTGACAGAGCTTGAGAGGATCTGCAGAGAAGAATAGGAGAAAATCTCCAAAATTAAGTATGCAAGCCTGTAGCATCCTACCCAAGAAGAAGGCTGTAATCGCTGGCAGAGTACTGAGTAAAGGGTCAGAATACTTATGTAAATGTGATATTTCATTTTTTACTTTGTCATTATGTGGTATTGTGTGTAGATTGATGAGGGGAAAAAAACGGTTTAAATCAATTTTAGAATAAGGCTGTTGCAGGTAATGTTTCAATTAAGGGACAGAGTGGCGCAGCGGTCTAATGCACTGCATCACAGTGTTAGTGGTGTCACTACAGACCCGGGTTCAAACTGGCTTGTCTAGTTAATTTTTTAATTTTTTTTTATTTATTAAGATGCTGTTGTTCAGCTTGTTGTTGTCTATTTCTCAGCAAATGAAAGACTTAACACATTTGAAAACTTAACACATCTCTCTGCCCCGTTAGTGCATGCCAACCACACCTAATTCACACTTTCAAATTGCGGTCAAGCCCTGCCCATCATTACCACATGGTGCCAGGCAACACATAAAGCACTTTGAAGGCTAATGCTTTTTTATTGATCCAATATGGTGTGTCCCCTTATAACCCAAGACAGCAAGATAATAAATTCCATATAAGACACTATTAGTAAAATATCAACCATATTGTGCATACAGTATTCCTGTAGTGAGGCAGTCTTCTTTGACTTTGCATACATGGTTTATTATATTCTCCTTTGACAGAGGGCAGAGGGATGTTTTATCAGGTGAGGTTAGCTACAGTTAAACCTAGTGTGACACAGGCACAGCAAAGCCAAGATGGAGGTGAAAATACACTGTGAGCTATTACTCTTAAAGTCTGAGAAAGTCACATCCAGACCTGAAATAGAAATGAGGAGTGGGGGTAAAGGAGATTGAGAGCATGGTTTGTGGTGTGAGCTGTATTGTAAACCTAGTGTGACACAGGCACAGCAAAGCCAAGACGGTGAAAATACACTGTGACCAATTACTCTTAGTCTGAGAAAGTCACATCCAGACCTGAAATAGAAATGAGGAGTTGAGGGTAAAGGAGATTGAGAGCATGGTTTGTGGTGTGAGCTGTTTCGGGTAAGAAGCTGTACAGTGCTGGAGGAAGGTACCACATCTCTCCTATAAGCAAGTGAGAATGAGAGTGACTGACCCATATAGGCTACTGACTACAAAGTGAACAGACAGAGAAGCGATAACCACACGCTATGGTGAGAAAGAAGCTCATTTCTACATAGCATGCAATGCAATCGCACATGCACACATACATATTCACGCAACTACAATACTATGGGGATGATGAAGGGGTTGATGGAATCCATGTGGGTTGACATGTTCATTTTGATACATGTGTATTTGTAGTCTTAATTGAGCAACCAGAAGCATGTACCACACTCTCTCCATTTGTTGGTGTTGTTATGAGACTAACGTCAGGGGCTTATTCAAAGAACCTTGCAGATAGAACTGTGATGTACAGATGGTCAGAAGTCGTTTGTGTAGGCCTATATTCTGTAGACCACCTTCATTTCAGCTATGCTTCTGATCACATGTAAATAAAATAACTACACCACAGTCATAAAAAGAGACATGCAACTCTCATGGTAGCTGCAGAATCCTGGATAACTTTCAAATATAGTATTTTTTAATCCTGCATAGTGTTGAAAATATATAGCACTGACAACTCAAACATTTATATTTCTACAAAGGCAATTTGTTTTTCAGTTATTTTCACCATGCAGTTCTGGACGTATTTATTCCATTTTCTTTTGTACTGCGCTGTTTTCTCTTGACACATTTACGACCATTTTCCATTCTCTCACAATGGACATTAACATTCAGTAACCTTCATTGTAAATGTACACAATACCACAATACATCTGTTGTGGTTGAAGGATCGAAACCATGCGTCTTCTTCAGTCCGGCCAGAGTCCGTCATAGAACAGGAAGTTACCAAAACACAGAAGAAGATACAAACATGTGGTTTTCGACATCGGGTTTATGGGATAGCTAGCAACTTGTAAACAATTACCCATTCCTATAAGTGGGTACTATTTTTAAGACTGTTACCTCCCATTTTAGTTTATTGTAAATGTAATGACGTTTGTTTTTGATGATAATTAAAAACAGGTCGCAAGCTAGAATTTAGCGTAGCTTTTAGCTAACTAGTTAGATGCTCTGTACGCTAGCTTGACTTGCTAGAAAGTTACAGAAATAAGTTGATGAAAAAGTAACTGAACAAACATGTATATTATCAACTGAAACAATATTTTTCTACTGCATTGAATGAAAAGGTCATATTTTGCAATCTCCCAAAATAAATTAAATCCCTGACGAGAAACTATGCTATATTTTGTATTGCGTGTTGTGAAACCCTCCCTGAGCTCTATTGCAGTATTGCAGTAGGTTTGTAATAACTGCAATATATACATTCCTACTGTACTGCAATATATTTGTAGCTAAGGGAAGGCTTATTCGAAGATAGCTTAGCCTACTCTCTGAATAGCCATCAATATTTCAAGATCAATGCATGTGTGGTCAATTTAAGACTTCAAAATGTATGTCTTTTCAGATAGGCCTAACAAGATTCAGGTGTTACAATTATACAGCAGTCCCGACGACGCTCCGTGTAAACTTTAATAATCCTCAGTTGCAATACGGTTTTGGAAACCTTTGAAACGTTACTTTCAAATCATCGAGAAATCATTTTTAAAAACAAAAAGGATCCCACGGCCATATTTCCATATTACACCAACTCTGTGTGTGCTTGTTCATGGAACAGAAAGAGCTATCCAGCATCTCAGAACACCTGTGTGTAACAGAAGAGGGAAGCCAGAAAAGTGTTGAACTGAAAATATAAATGTATTAATCAAGACTCGCAGACTGTTTTGGCTGCCAGAGCCAGTTAAATTCTGGACATAAAATATAAAGATCTTGGACTGTAATGGAGTAGACTAGCCATCATGGGGTAGGGTGCCAGTTGCTTGCCTATCAGCAGATTTATTTCTCTTTCCACTGCTGTTATAAAGACATCCTCTTGTTTATCCTATCTGAGCATAGGCCTGTCTATGGCATTTTATTACACAAATATTTACAGAGGAGGTAGAGACGGCGGGTGAGAGAGAGCATGGATGGTGGTGTGTGAGTGCAAGGGTGGTGGTGTGTGTGGTGATTTAGAGGCCCCAGGCAGAGGCCATGTCTGAGGCACCCGCCCATGTCTATTTAACACAATCATGGTTGCTGAATGAAGGGAAGTTCGGAGCCGGCTCTTTTAAGTGAATGAATCAGAATGAAAACGCTAGCTGATAATACTTTTCCTGACCGATTTGTTCTTTAAAAGCTGTTTGCAGTCCAGAAAAAGGACAGTTATTTAAAAATATATAGGTCCATTATCATTTCTACATATTTTCTATCTGTTCTCTTTCAGTCGGTCACTCGGTATAACATACTATGCGGAGTTAACGACCAATCATATTTACCTGAAGAAATCAGGCCCAACAGGTCAATGGATGCCTAGCCCGCACTCGAAAGCCCGTCTTCCTGGTGCTAATACCGAGGCACGCATTCATTTCTTCAATTCTTTGCTCTTCAGATCACCTGAAGGAAGAATGTGTCAAGGAATTTACAAAATGTTCAATCACACAAAGACTACCAAATTCAGCTGTGACTTAGGTCTATGATAGTGGGTTGAGAGTACTGGTGCCCCTAGATGTTGTCAGTTTTGGGTCTTGGTATCGGTCTTTGTATTTGCTAAAAGCCAACTATTTTCTGCTCTGACTGTGTAGCTAATTCTTCCTCGCTTGAGTAAGATGGCCAGTGGTAAGATTAAGTTCACAAAGGCTAACCAGCCGAGTTTAAACTTCCGGCCATACCCTAGGGCATGTAGTTTCTGCTTGGGTAGGATTTGTGTCTGCTAAAAACCCACTACTTTCTGCTCTGCTTGTGTAGCCAGTGCTTCCTTGCTTGAGTAAGATGGCCAGTGGTAAGATTAAGTTCACAAAGGCTAACCAGCCGAGTTCCGACCTCAGGAATGGGTAAGTCTGAAGCCGGAAGAGAGCAGAGTCGATTTCTCTGGCAGTGTTTAGAGTACAGATTCTGGGATGATATACTATCCCTGGTTGGCTCTGCAGGATTTTCAGAGTTTTAATCGAATGACATCAGTCCGGGGGAGCCTTAAAGCCCCGGCTTTGGATTTCGGCGGGGGAGAGTGAACTATTGGTCTTCTCCCCTGCAGTGGAGTTCCACCAGCTTTGGGGGAATGTATTTATCTCCTGTCCCTGCAGTGGTGAAGCATCGCTTACCCCTCTTTAAAGATTTTGCCGATGAGCTAAAGGCGAGCTGTGATACCCCTCTTTCGACCAAGCTGGTGAAGTTATGTGCCGCCCTTTGGGACTCCCAATCACGGCCAGATGTGAAACAGTCTGGATTCAAACCAGGGACTGAGATGCATTGCCTTAGACTGCTGTGGCACTCAGGAGCCCTGTAGAGGGTATGGAGGAGGCTGGGCGATTTGCACACCGCTGATGGATGCAAAGCTGGCGAGTTACTTTGCTCCAGATGCTAAAAAGGGGGCTAATCCTAGCTCGGTGCTTCCGAATAAACAGTGCCGATTCTCAGAGCATCAGCTGGACAAAGAGTACCAAGCTGCGGGTGTCGCGGACCGGTTGTTGAATGTGGACACAATGCTATAGATGTATCATATCGATTTGCTGCAAGAGTTTAACAAGAACATGGAGGCGGGGTTCTCATGGGCCGGGTAGTGACTGCAGGGTCATCATGACCGAAGCATCTTTACTGGGATATGGAGCGCTACTCAGAAAGAGGGATTTGGTAAACAGCGCAAAGGATGCTACATATTAATTCCCTAGAGCTACAGACAGTTTTGCTATAGCTGAGGTTTTTTGTTCAGATGTTGGAGGGCCTGTATGTGCTGGTAAGGTCTATCAACAGGCGGGGGGGATGTGGTCTGTCTCTCTCCTAAACCTGGCACGTTATCTGTTCTTAAGGAGCAGTGCGAATTTCCTGTCGCTCAGGGCAATGTATCTTCCCAGATATCTCTACGGAGTGGAGACTGCACCCCTCGGTGGTTGAGTTTCTCCTTTTCAGAACTCTTTGGTGGACATTTTGACGTTCTTGCAATAACTTTTTGTGTAGGGCCTTTCTTTTTCCACATTGAAGGTTTAAATGGCAGCCATTTTGGCGTGTCATGTAGGGATTGAAGGCTCTACCATCAAACACACAGCGCACATGTGTGTTTCACCAAGTCACGACAGGTGTTCTAATGTTGTGGACGTGAGGTTCTGACATTTTAGACTCACAAGATGAGTATTGTTTTTGAAACCATGGGGTCTATGGAATTGGTCTACATGTGGCTCTGACAGTGCAGGCTTCTTGGGTAAGTATTAGGGAAAAAGGTGGCTTCTGTAACTAGGGCTGCACGATATAGGTAAAAAATCATATAGCGTTTCTTTTTTAACCAAATATTTCAATTGCAATTTGACTTGCAATATATATCAAAACACTTGGGTGAACTGTTGGAATAATAGAGGTAGGATGATGCATATTTAGAAGCAAAGTGGAAAGCAGCATCATTCTTGTTTGCAACCATCCGTTGACTGCATTTGACCTAACAGAACAGCATGCAAACTTATAGTAAATATTACAGCGAGGAGGAGGAATTGTGCTGGTTGAGTGACGGGGCCGGGCTTGTTGTGTGTGAAAAGCAGCCGCAAGAGGGGAAAAAAACGGAGTAAAAAAAGAAAGGACGCAATACACGGCTGGGTGTCATTTCAACATATTGCATGCCATGTGGATCTCTTGTGATATGGATATCTGAATTCAATTAATTGTGCAGCTTTTTGGAGCCGGTGGAACCTGTGTGTCACGTGCGTCGTAACGAGGAGACCAAGGCGCAGCGGGATTGGAATACATTCTTCTTTTATTAAAACGAAGAACACTTAAACAAACTAACAAAAACGAACGTGCCGCTATAAACAACTAGTGCTGACATGCAACTACACATAGACAATAACCCACGATACCTAAATGGAAAATGGCAACCTAAATAGGACCCCCAATCAGAGACAACGATAAATAGCTGCCTCTGATTGGGAACCAATTCAGGCCACCATAGACCTACAATCACCTAGACTTACAAAAACCCCATAAATCTACAAAAACCCTAGACAACACAAAACACGTATACCCACCCTCGTCACACCCTGACCTGACCAAAATAATACAGAAAACATATATAACTAAGGTCAGGGCGTGACACTGTGTGTGCTTGGACTGCCGTGGGCCTCCTAGTTTGGTACCCTCTAAACTGGCTTGGGGTGTGACCATTATCCCAGAAACCCTTGACCCAATCCAATTTGCATACCTTCCCAACAGATACACAGATGATGCAATCTCTATTGCACCCCACACTTCCCTTTCCCATCTGGACAAAAGGAACACCTACTTGAGAATGCTATTCATTGACTACAGCTCAGCGTTCAACACCATAGTGCCCTCAAAGCTCATCATTAAGCTAAGGACCCTGGAACTAAACACCTCTCTCTGCAACTGAATCCTGGACTTCCTGATGGGCCGCCCCCAGGTGGTAAGGGTAGGTAACATAACATCTGCCACGCTGATCCTCAACACTGGGGCCCCTCCTGTACTCCCTGTTCACCCATGACTGCATGGCCAAGCACGACACACCATCATTAAGTTTGCCGACGACACAATAGTGGTAGGCCTGATCACAGACAATGATTAGACAGCCATTAGGGAGGAGGTCAGAGAACTGGCCGTGTGGTGCCAGGATAACAACCTCTCCCTCAATGTGATCAAGACAAAGGAGATGATTGGGGACTACAGGAAAAGGAGGACCAAGCAAGCCCCCATTCTCATTGACGGGGCTGTAGTGGAGCAGGTTGAGAGCTTCAAGTTCCTTGGTGTCCACATCACCAACAAACTATTATGGTCCAACCACACCAAGACAGTTGTGAAGAGGGCACGACATAGAGGGCACGGCAAATCTCGCTCAGGAGATTTAAAGGATTTGGCATATGTCTTCAGATCCTCAAAAGGTTCTACAGCTTCACCATTTTATTTAACCTTTAACCTTTATTTAACCTTTATTTAACTAGGCAAGTCAGTTAAAGAACAAACTCTCATTTACAATGACGGCCTGCTCCGGCCAAACCCAGACGACACAGGGACAATTGTGCCCCAATCATGGCCAGATGTGATACAGCCTGGATTTGAACCAGGTACTATCGTGACATCTCTGGCACTAAATTGCTGTGCCTTAGACTGCTGCACTTGGGAGCCAAAATTTGCCTCTGTTTTGAATATTGGCCAACTGACAGAGCTCGCACTTCCTCGAACTTTTTCTGACACTGTAACAGGAACATTGAGTTGGGAAACGCCCCCAATATGTATCATTGTTTTATTTAGCCTTTGTTTATCCAGGTTAGTCTCATTGAGATAAAATACATTTTTCAAAAGAGACCTTGTATAACAGAGATAGCAGCAGGGAGCAATGTTTGATACAAATATCAGACATACTGTAACAACTTAAGAGACATAGACACACCATAAAAAATGAACATTTACATAGACAGACATACATTTCAATTACATAAACATACAATCGTCTTAGATAAAAAATATATCATATGTACCACAGCATCAAGTCCGAATGACAATCACATTCCTTAGTAACATGTGAGTCAACCAAACATTCAAACTCCTCCAAGGAAACAACATTACATTTACATTTTAGTCATTTAGCAGACGCTCTTATCCAGAGCGACTTACAGGAGTGCATACATTTTATTATATTTTACATACTGAGACAAGGATATCCCTACCGGCCAAACCCCCCCTAACCCGGACGACGCTATGCCAATTGTGCGTCGCCCCACGGACTTCCCGGTTGCGACAGAGCCTGGGCGTGAACCCAGAGACTCTGGTGGCGCAGCTAGCACTGCGATGCAGTGCCCTAGACCACTGCGCCACCCGGGAGGTGGCGATTACATCCTGGCGATTCATGCTGGTCTGGACAGAATTACAAAACCATGGGAATTAGTTGCAAAAATACATTTTGCTATGATCCGTTCTGATTTTAGTAACCGTTAAAAGTAAGTAGTGAGACCGTAACTGGTATTTATTTTCTGACCTTATCAAAGAAGAACAGCGATAAAGTCGCAGTTTTCCCAAAATAACCTTCAAATCATAGTATAACAATGTGTAAGCCTAAGTAGAGTCAACGACGAATAGCCAACAGCACTATAGAGATCACAGTGATGTGTCAGATGCTTTTGGTTGCTAATAAACCTAAGAGCTGCATGATACACAAAATCAATTACCTTCAGGGTTGTGCTTGAGGTCTGTATGTAAATTACATCACTATAGTCCAAGACAGACAGGAATGTACTCCGTACCAGCTCTTTTATGGCCTCCAAAGAAAAACAACCCTTATGCCGGTAAATTAAAACTATTCTCAACTTGATCGTCTTTACCAGGTTCTCAACATGATTATGGAAACTCAGCTTCACTTGCTGTAGGGAATGTCCTTCCAAGGAAGTAATGACATGTTTTCAGAATGTTTAGTATTGGAAAAGTATTGGAAATGTATTTTGTTTTAGAGGAATTCAGAAGAAGCTTCAAATCATACTGATTCTGTTGAAGGATGTTAAAAGCTGTTTGAGCTTTTTCAAAAGCCAAAGTCAAACTGCTGCCACTTGAATAGAGAACAGTGTCATCCACATAGAAATGTACTGTACAACAAATAAAATGTATTGGACACATACACATATTTAGCAGATGTTATTGCAGGTGTAGTGAAATGCTTGTGTTCCTAGCTCCAACAGTGCCGTAGTATCTAACAATTCAGAACAATACACACAAATCTAAAAGTAGAAGAATGGAATTAAGAAATATATAAATATTGTGACAAGCATTGCCTGAGTGGCATTGACAAAAAATACAGTAATATACAGTATATACATATGAAATGAGTAAAACAGTATGTAAACATTATTAAAGTGACTAGTGTTCCATTTAAAGTGACCATCAGCTCTATCAAGTCTTCCAATGTTGTTGGGTCCACCAACAAAATGAAGAACCCTTTGGATCAAATTCAAAGCATGGCAAGTATTTAAGATGCATTTAATGGTATCAGACTGATGTTCTTTTAAAGGAAATGTCTTTCACATAGAGAAGCTAGATAGCAGAGCGATAGACAAGTGGTTGAGGAAACAGGCAGTGGGCTTCACGTAAAACGTCAATGTGGTCAGAACAGTAAATGAGATGGGGAAGATGGTTGAGAATGCTGTGAATGTCTCAATAATGACACTGTTATAGCGTGAGAAGAAAAAACCTGTGGGTTATGAGGGTGTCGCAGTTATCATAGTGTCATAGTTGAGTGTCTGAACGTGGTGAACTGTTCTTGTTCTGGTTAAAAACACTCCTGTAGAACAAGAAAAGAGACTTCTTTAGTGCCATTATTACATCTGAATTAACTGACAACTGCTAACTGGTTTAACTAGCTAACATAACCCTCTCAAAATAGGTTTCTAACCTCAAGAGTCTGTTTAAAGGATAAATAAATACAATATTTATCTCTAATTGGTAATATTTTTTTCATAAATGTGTTTTTCTAGAGATGTTGTAATGAGTCAATATAAAAACGGTTTACTGGCAACATATCCATGTTCCATTCAATGTAGCCTAGTATTTACCAACCATCCTGTATGTGAATGACTACCTTGGATGTCAAAATGATGGTGGTAATAATTTCAAGATTCAAGATTTTAAAGGTTCAAGATTTACAATATTTCTTAGCGTTAAAAGTTGTACTTACTTACTCAGTCCTCTTATTCCCGTGAGGGACATTAAGCCGCAACAATCTTCTCCCACTGGAGTCTGTCTAACACCACAGCTTGTGCCGTCTGTCCCATGACCATTAAAGACCCATCTCATCCAGCTCAGCAGCCACCGCTGTCCACCCTATTACAGAAATGTGTCCATTGTTGTCTTACCTCGGTCTTGTCCTGATTCCAAGGCATCAACTCCACAATCCCTCATAAATTACAAACTACAGGCTCTTCTCCAAAATGAATAGGGAAAAAATATACTATACAATATCCCTATGCTTAACGTCACAAAAGTTGAGAAAACCAATCAGAATGTAGGTGAAACATGTCTGTCCAGCTAACCTTCACAAATGTGTCAGTTCAGGTGTTATAAGAATGTATTTAACGAGCTGTGAGGAACTGAAGAATAAATGAATGTGTCTGTGACAAAGCTTATCTAGGTAGACATATTTGATTGACATGCATATTATTTAAGAGTAACAGTAATCAATAATAATACATTTCGTTTCTTAACCTGCTTTCAATTAAAAACAATCTCAAAGTGCTAAAAAGTAAGTATATTGTTACTATTGAGTGTAAAGTAACTGATTTTAATTTGCTATTATTAGCTTTAGGTGTTGGGTTAGGTAGTTTTAGTTTTAAATTGACAAACAATTCACTTAAGTACATTTTGGGGGCTTAAGTCCATGTTAAATCAACTTATCTCAAGTCTGAATAGGGTCCCCATTGCTCCTGAAATGTGTATTATAATTTTTTTACCTATATTTAACTATGCAAGCCAGTTAAGAACAAATTCTTATTGACAATGACGGTGGGTTAACTGCCTTGTTCAGGGGCAGAACAACTGATTTTTACCTTGTCAGCCTGGCGATTCAATCTAGAAACCTTTCGATCTAGCAACCTTTCGATCTAGCAACCCAACATACCCTTGCGCAGTTTTCACATTTTGCTGCCTTAAATAAAAATATTAAAAGGGATTCAATTGGGATTTTTTAAACAACCTACAACACATTTTCAAACTAAAAGAACAATTGTAGAAATGTGACAATACTTTTGGTCCCCTAATTCTGGGGAACTATGTACAGAAAGTGATGTAATTCCTAAACGGTTCACCCAATGTGGATCAAAATAGACAGCTGACTGTCTTCACTCACAGACACTAAACACATAACGCCCTATTCAAATCGATCATTATATTGTCACCTGGTCAAATTGTTTCCAAAGCAGGATGGTGAATCCTTCACAAACATACAATATCCTTTAAAGAAATGCACATCGCTACACCCGCAATAATATCTGCTAAATATGTGCATGTGACCAATAAAATTTCATTTTATTTGATGTAAAAAAAAAAAAAAAAATGTTTAATCAAGAATGATTAGAGTGTTCCTGGCTGTTCTCTCTCTCCTCCCCTCTGTCTCTCTCTCTCTCTCTCTCTCTCCCCCCTCTCTCGCTCTCCCCCCCTCTCTATCTCCCATCTCTCTCTCTCCCCCCTCTCTCGCTCTCCCCCTTCTCTCTCTCTCTCTCTCTGTTCTCTGCCTCGAAATGGAATGCTCATCCACCATCACTCAACATTCAACAATTATCTGGGCTAGAAAGAATGCACACAGGATGAGTTCATCTTTAACAGTATTTTGAGAGACAAATTAACAGGTGTTACCTTTGATGCGGTTTCATCATATTGAAAAACACTGCAAAGATTCCTGGGTACACCACCAACGTTGCCGCTCTGATCACAGGATAATATCTCCCTCCATGCCCCTCCTCTTTTTTGTGTTGTGTGTGAAAAGCAAATACAGCTGTAGATGGAGTGGTAGTTGTTTCAAACTCCGCCCACCCTGCCCCTGGGACAGCTTCAACTAACAAACTCAATGTCTGGGCGCTCTTGTTGAGTATCTCAGACTATGTCACGTTATTTGTAGATGATTGTGTGGAACCAGTTGGATGATTGTATGGACTGTAGGCTACAATGCTGTTTTCTCAAAGAAAAAAACTGAAGGTGACGCTACTGCATCTCTTCGGTATGTGTCCCTTGATTACTGTGACTGTGGTTGTAGAGACTGGAGACTAGAGACAGCTGTGTTTAAACTAATTTGTGACACCTTTAGACATTTTTCCATGTGATACAGAAATGTTAAATATATATAGGTAAGCTGTACATGTAGACTTATGAGCCTTATTAGTTATGTTCCCAAATGTAATTACTATATCTGCAGGCTTGGCTACCTGATGCTTTATACAATTTTATGGGACTTCCACTGTTGTTCCAGACGTAGCGTACACCTTCAAGTTACACAACTGATAATAAAAGGAGACATTTACCCATTTGATAAGGTTGTAGGGAGATTTTCTGTGCAAAAGCAATTAGACAAGTATAGCCGCAGAAAGCAGTATGATGGTGGGGGCTGGGCGCTGTTTTTGTTAGTTTTTTTCCTTCTTTTTTATTTTTCAGGGGGTTCTACAGCACCCCTATTTCGCGTGGCTATGATCACAAGTGTTGATGGCTACACCTAACAACAGTTGTGTGATAAAAATGTGCAGACCAACTCTCTGTTGTATCTCATAGAGAAAGCAAAGTTGATCAATTTGAGTAACTCAAGGTGACTTTGTTATCTATTTCTCTGAGACTAATGATCTGACTGCAACTAATTTGCCTCTTATTTGAATCTTGGGCTTGAACGTGAGCTCACACACGTCATTCCCCTCTGTGTTCAGGATGGAGAAGAGAGAGCATTTCCTCTTGGTAACAAGATTTTATCAACTCACTGCATTAGATGTTTGTCCAACTTGCCTAAAGCGCTGCTCTTGAACAACTTCCCTTTTCTGAAACTGTAACATGAACAACTGTGTTAATGATTTGTATGACATTTTAAAACATTATTGTCATGATAAGATCTAGAGTTGGGAATCTCCTCCATGGTGTTATATCATTGAATGACAATGAGCCCAGGTCCATCAACAAAATGAAGAACCCCGTTAATCAAATGTTCAGGGCCTGTTTCCTGGACACAGATTAAGCCCTGGACTAAAAAGTATGCACAATGTAGAATCTTCATTAAAATAGGCTTTTAGTCCAGGACTAGGCCTAATATGTGTCTGGGAAACAAGCCCTCAAAGTATTTAAGATGTAGTGTGAGAAGGAAAAGATGTGTGTTTTCAGGTTTGGGTTTTGTCTGTCAGATCTATCTTGAGTTTCTTGACTGAGGTGCTTGTGAACTGTTAAGGGACTGTAAGTTCATCGGACCTCTCTGTAAGAAAATCGGACCACTCTGAAATGAAAATGGATGACCCTTCAGTAAAATATATTGAAAAAAGACAAGTGACCCTCCTCTCCTCCAAAATGAAACAAAGTGGATAGCAGAGAACATGCCTACCGTTTACCCTCAATCCAAGGACAGAACAGAGCCTTTAGATATGTTGTTTTAGAATCTGTTCTTCATTTTGTAAGCATTAGCCTACATGCCAAAGTTGTCAGAAGGTTGTAGATTCACATTCCACCGCGGACAAGGGTAGGGGGGAAATATCTCCATTTTAATAAAAGCAATGCATGAATCTATCATCTTATTTGAATTCTGAGAATACATTGCCTTTTTTAAACACATTTATGCAATTCTACTTCATATTACATGACTGGAGACAAGCAGAATCTTTTAATATCACACCAGAGCAAGACAATGAATGAGCGCCTGCTGCAGCACCAGAGAGGTTGTGGTTTCAATACAGGCTGTTAAAAAGAGGATTAGGAACAGTGCTAACAGTGTAAAAAGGAACCAGTTACATCTGAAGCATCTAATCGTCGAATTTGAGGAAAATAAATGTGTTTTAACACAGAGCCGCATATCATCAGGTAGGCCTACAGTATATGCACTTGTAACTTTTTTTACACTCTGGAAACTATCTACTAATTTATTATATTTTATTCCATGATATTGTTGTTACAAAATAGATTTGTGTTGACTATGGGCATGTGAATATAAGAACATCTGCTATGCTAAATTAACAAACTAGGCATGCACAGCTCACCACGTGATCCTCAAACCAAAGACTGGACAAACTTGTGTTTCTTAAAGTTTATTCAAAGGCACGGTAGAATGACTGTATAGCTTAATAAGGCATTTTTTTTGTATTGTTGTTTAATTCTAAGTCATTTTTATTGGAAATGTATATTTATTATGTCTAAATGCAAAATACATAGGCATGTTGCTAAGGATCGATTTTCTCCTCCAATGGCATACCCAAATCTAACTGCCTATAGCTCAGGACCTAAAGCAAGGTATGCTCTGCAATTTCGGCAGATAATTTTAGAAAGAAAGGGTCCAGATTATCTAGCCCGGCTGATATGTGGTGGTCCAGATTTTGCAGCTCTTTCAGAACATCAGCTGACTGGATTTGGGAGAAGGAGAAATGGGGAAGGCTTGGGCGAGTTGCTGTGGGGGGTGCAGTGCTGTTGACCGGTGCGCTGTATAAACAATATAAATCATGCCGCTGGCTTTAGCCAGTAGAAAATATATTGCGGCCAGTTCTGAAGTTACAGTTTGGTTTGACAAGTCATGCATGCAAAGATCTTTTGTCCTCTTTTGTCCTGGTCAATTTTGACTAAGATTAATGTGTTTCTCTATTTTGTTATAGGCCTACTGTATGTTCTGACCGTTATAATACACGCACACGTATTTTTGTGATTATGTTGATTGTTAAATAGTTCTATAGCCTAACATAACGGTTTGAGGTGTTTTCCGACACTAACAAAATTGTGGCAGCTAGATGCAATAGTTTTTTTTACAAAATACATGTGTTTTAACACTTTATTGAACAGTTGAACTTTTGTTTTTGTATGTCAGTGTTTGCTTATCCTGGATGAGCAGGAAAACAAATAGACATAGAAAAACACAGAGCACCACGTCATTGTAGACATTTAGGGCTGGTTTCCCAGATACAAATTAAGAATGAACATTTTCATTGAAAGTGTTTTTTAGTCAAGGACCAGTTTGACAAAATTGTTGAATCTCTAATCAACTGTCAGCTTAGACCTTTGCTAGCTACAAAATGTATTCTAAATGAGCATCAGTCAGGCTTCAGACCAAGGCATAGCACCATCTCGGAAGCATCACTGGTTTGAAATTAAGCAGGTGTGGAAAAGGTACCGAATTGTCATCACTTGAGTAAAAGTACAGATACCTTAATAGAAAATGAATCAAGTAAAATTGAAAGTCACCCAGTAAAGTACTACTTGAGTAAAAGTCTAAAAGTATTTGGTTTGAAATATACTTAGGTATCAAAAGTAAATGTAATTTCCAAAATATACTTAAGTATCAAAGTAAAAGTATAAATAATTTCTAATTCCTTATATTTAGCAAACCAGACAGCATAATATTCTTGTTTATTTAAATTTATGGATAGCCAGGGGCACGCACCAACACTCAGACATAATTTACAAAGGAAGCATGTGTTTAGTGAGTCATCAGATCAGAGGCAGTATGGATGACCAGGGATGTTCTCTTGGTAAGTGTTAAGTATGCGTAACTGGCTGTAAGGGAGTCAGGCGCAGGAGAGCAGAAGTTGGGTAGCCAAAGGAGACTTTTATTTTGGCGAACAAAACACACGGCACTAAGAACACTAAACACAAAATGGGTTGACATAACCCAGCGTAAACCAGTCTAGCGTGCACATACACAAAACAACAAACAATTCCACACACAGACATGGGGGGAACAGAGGGTTATATACACATCTAATACTGAGGGAATTGAAACCAGGTGTGTAGGAAAACAAGACAAGACAAATGGAAAAATAAAAGGTGGATCGGTGATGGCTAGAAAGCCGCTGACGTCAACCGCTGAACTCTGCCCGAACAAGGAGAGGAACCGACTTCGACTTAAGTCATGAGAGTACCCCCCCTTGACGCGCGGCTCCAGCAGCGCGCCGTCACCGGCCTCAGGGACGACCAGGAGGGCGATGTGCAGGGCGGTCCGGACGGAGACGGTGGATCTCCCGCAGCATTGAAGGGTCCAACATGTCCTCCACCGGAACCCAGCATCTCTCCTCCGGACCGTACCCCTCCCACTCCACGAGGTACTGAAGGCCCCTCGCCCGATGCCTCGAATCCAGTATGGAGCGAACGGAGTACGCCGGGGCCCCCTCAATGTCCAGAGGGGGCGGAGGAACCTCCCGCACCTCAGATTCCTGGAGCGGACCAGCCACCACCGGCCTGAGGAGAGACACATGGAACGAGGGGTTAATGCTGTAATCGGGGGAGTTGTTACCTGTAACACATCTCGTTCTCCTCAGGACTTTGAACGGCCCCACAAACCATGGACCCAGCAGCCGGCAGGGCAGGCGGAGGGGCAGGTTTCGGGTCGAAAGCCAGACCCGGTGCCTCACTGCGGTGACGGTCTGCGCTGGCTTTCTGACACAGCACGGCGCGCTGAAGGTGAACATGGGCGGCGTCCCATGTCTCCTCCGTGCGCCGAAACCAGTCGTCCACCGCAGGAGCTTCGGTCTGACTCTGATGCCAATGAGCCAGAACCGGCTGGTACCCCAGTATGCACTGGAAGGGGCAGAGGTTAGTGGAGGAGTGGCGAAGCGAGTTCTGGGCCATCTCTGCCCAGGGCACGAACGCTGCCCACTCCCCTGGCCGGTCCTGGCAATAAGACCTCAGAAACCTACCCACATCCTGGTTAACTCTCTCCACCTGCCCGTTACTCTCGGGGTGAAAACCTGAGGTAAGGCTGATCGAGACCCCCAGACGTTCCATGAACGCCCTCCAGACCCCCGAAGTGAACTGAGGACCCCGATCATACACTATATCCTCAGGCACCCCGTGGTGCCGGAAAACGTGTGTAAACAAGACCTCCGCAGTCTGTAGGGCCGTAGGGAGACCGGGCAGAGGAAGGAGACGGCAGGACTTAGAGACACAATTCACAACAACCAGGATCGTGGTGTTTCCCTGTGATGGGGGAGATCTGTCAGGAAATCGATCGACAGGTGCGACCATGGCCGCTGTGGAACGGGTAAGGGGTGTAACTTACCTCTGGGCAGGTGCCTAGGAGCCTTACACTGCGCGCACACCGAGCAGGAGGAAACATAAACCATCACGTCCTTAGCCAAAGTGGGCCACCAGTACTTCCCACTCAGACAGCGCACCGTCCGACCGATGCCTGGATGACAATAGGAAGGTGACGTGTGGGCCCAATAAATCAGCCGGTCATGGACAGCAGACAGGACATACAGATGCCCAGCGGGACACTGGAGAGGAGTGGGCTCTGCACGTAACGCCTGCTCAATGTCCGCGTCCAGCTCCCACACTACCGGTGACACCAGGCAGGAGGCCGGGAGTATTGGGGTGGGATCCATGGGCCGCTCCTCTGTGTCATACAGCCGGGACAGTGCGTCTGCCTTCACGTTCTGGGAACCTGGTCTGTACGAAAGGGTGAAAACAAAACGGGTGAAAAACATGGCCCACCTTGCCTGGCGAGGGTTCAGTCTCCTCGCTGCCCGGATGTACTCCAGATTGCAGTGGTCAGTCCAGATGAGAAAAGGTTGTTTAGCCCCCTCACCCCAACGTCTCCACGTCTTCAGAGCCTTGATAACAGCCAACAGCTCCCGGTCCCCCACGTCAAAGTTTCGCTCCGCCGTGCTGAGCTTCTTCGAGAAGAAGGCACAGGGGCGGAGCTTCAGTGGCGTACCCGAGCGCTGAGAGAGCACGGCTCCAATCCCAGCCTCGGACGCGTCCACCTCCTCTATGAACGCCAAAGAAGGATCTGGATGGGCCAGCACGGGAGCCGAGGTAAACAGAGCCCTCAGGTGACCAAAAGCCCTGTCCGCCTCAGCCGACCACTGCAAACGTACCAGTCCCCCCTTCGTCAGTGGGGTAATGGGAGCCGCTACCTGACCAAAACCCCGGATAAACCTCCGGTAGTAATTGGCAAACCCTAGAAACCGCTACACCTCCTTTACCGTGGTGGAAGTCGGCCAAATACGCACGGCTGAAATGCGGTCACTCTCCATCTCCAACCCCGAGGTGGAAATGTGGCACCCTAGGAAGGAGAAGGACTGTTGGAAGAACAGGCATTTCTCAGCCTTGACGTACAGGTCATGCTCCAACAGTCGACCAAGCACCCTGCGCACCAGGGACACATGCTCGGCGCGTGTAGCGGAGTATATCAGAATGTCATCAATATACACCACTACATGCTGCCCGTGCAGGTCCCTGAAAATCTCGTCTACAAAGGCTTGGAAGACTGATGGAGCATTCATCAACCCGTACGGCATGACGAGGTTCTCATAGTGCCCTGAGCTCGTACTGAATGCCGTCTTCCACCAGGTTGTAAGCGCTCCTGAGATCTAATTTGGTGAAGAAGCGCGCCCCGTGCATAAACTCAATCGCAGTAGCGATAAGAGGTAGCGGGTAACTGTACCTCACAGTGATCTGATTTCGGCCTCGGTAATCATTACACGGGCGCAGACCTCCCTCCTTCTTCACAAAAAAGAGTACTGAATGTACCCCTGACGCAGGGATTCGGAGACATATGTTTCCATAGCCACCGTCTCCACCTGTGAGAGGGGATACACGTGACTCCTGGGAAGTGCAGCGTCTACCAGGAGATTTATTGCACAATCCCCCCGTCGATGGGGTGGTAATTGAGTCGCCTTCTTTTTGGAGAAGGCGAGAGCCAAATCGGCATATTCGGGGGGAATGCGCAAGGTGGAGACCTGGTCTGGACTTTCCACCGTAGTAGCACCAATGGAAACCCCTAAACCCCTCCCTGAGCACTCTCGCAACCACCCCGTGAGAGCACTCTGTTGCCATGAAATGGAGCTAACCAGGGAAGGCCTAGTACCACGGGAAATGCAGGAGAGTCAATGAGGAAGAGACTGATTCTCTCCTCGTGACCCCCCTGCGTCACCATGCCCAGGGGAATGGTAACCTCCTTAATCAACCCAACCCGGACTCATTAGATTATAATCTAATGAGCACAACAGTATTATTCATTGCTTCCACACAAAATGCAAATGCTAAGCACATTTTTGCAAAACAGTAAACACAACTCACTACAAAAGACGCAAAACATTTGGTGACAGCTGATACAAATGACTCCCATGAATGTGAACTTCTTCTGCATGCGTGCACACTTTACACAGTTGTTCACTGAGCAATCAGTCCTTATTCATGGATTAAAGAGGTCACTCACCTCTGAGTTGCTGTTTGCAAGAATGTACCGCGTAAGAGGCAGAGGGCAAGGACAAAGGAGAGGTAGAGGGGCCCATAGAGGAAGAGTGGTTCAGATGTGTGGAGGTGTAAAGTTTATGATTACCGTCCACATGACCAGATGTCCCTCCTAGAGATAATGAATGCCGGTTGTATGGCAATCACTGCAGAGGACTGCCAAGCGTGGATGTGCCATGCAAGGAGATGTTTTCCTCGCTGCATTGCAAGGGAAAACATTCAGGGTGATGTTGATGAAAACATGTGGCCTGATTGACAAGAATGAATAGACTGAATGTAGTGTATACTGTGTTGGTGTGGCCTTTTTTACATTGCTTTGTTCTTGCAGTGTTTTGTTAGCTTGGGTTATTTTATTTGTATTCTCTGTATATACTGTACAGCATCACTGAATATTGTAAAGGACAACATGGAAAAAGGTGAAATAAAGCCTTTTGTTTCTGGATATTCATGTGCTTGAGTGACATTCTTTCTGCATCGGTCATCTTTGGTCAAATTATTTTAGGAAGAAAGAATACAGCCCATGCTGTTGTATGTTTAGTTGTCTTTTATGGTGCATAATATAATTATAGTATCAACAAATGGCACAGAAATATAAAAGAGGGTTAACCATGTTTGGGTATATTGATAGTTGTAGTTAGTATTTATTGGGCCATTTGAAATAACTTTTCAAAAAACTTTTCATTAGATAACAAGTTATATGTTTTGATGGAGGTAGTTGATTTTGTGTCGTGTTTAATGTTTTGAGACATACTGCATTTGAAATGTGTCATTTTGGCCGACGTGTTTCAGTTTGGGACTACATGTTAATTGTTTAGAAAAAGTTAAGTCAGTTTTGACACATTTTCTCAAGAAATCGGGAAACTGTAATTTGCTACATTGCTATGTTTTTAGAGAAGAACTATGATATTTAAGTCAATGCGTTGATATTGAGTCTCTCTTTCTCTCCACAGTACTCTGTGCAGCACAGCATTCAGCCCAACCTGAGACTCGGCAGGTGAAAGGCATCGTGGGGAAAGTCTCTCTCTTTTCCAGAGAAGGTGTTGAAGTCTGGCAGTTTACTTTATGGAGACCATGGCAACATTGCACACGTGTACCCTGGTAAACAAAGTAATACCAACCTTGTGAAGAGATTTAAAAACCGCCTTCACTGGAACAATGTTACTGGATTCTTCACTTTGTTAGACCTACAAATAGATGATTCTGGGGTTTATACTGTGGAAAATGCAGATGGAGGTGAAGAGAAGACGACACTTATATTTCAGCTGACTGTGTACTGTAAGTGTGTGTGTGTGTGCCAGCAGTAGAAATCAGCAGTAGAAACAATACTAAAGTGGTAACTTTATTGGTCAGGGAAAAACCTGAGTGATGGGGTTGGAGAAATGTAACCACTCAAATTCATAGACAGAGCTATGCATGCAAGGACTGATTAACCATTGTACAACAATTATAGTTGTAACCATGTTTTTAGACTATATAGTGTTTGTTAACAATTTCTTTGTTTACAAGCACTGGAGTAAGACAAGCTGATGGGTTTTCTGACGGGGACTAAGCTCATGAGGCATTTACAGTTGAAGTCGGAAGTTTACATACACTTAGGTTGGTGTCATTAAAACTCGTGTTTCAACCACTCCACAAATTTCTTGCTTTATGGCTGCCATCCCGCTACGACAACAGCGAGTGAAAGTGCAGAAAAGCAGAAAAGCAGAAATCTCATAATTAAAATTCCTCAAACATACGTGTCTTATATCATTTTAAAGGCAATCTTGGAATTATGGATATACCTCTCCTTAATGCAACCGCTGTGTCAGATTTCAAAAAAACTTTACGGAAAAATAAACCATGCAATAAACGGAGACGGAGCTCAGAACAATAGCCAAATTAGCCGCCATGTTGGACTCAACAGAAACCAGAAAATACATGATAAAAGTTTCCTTACCTTTGATGAATTCGTTAGAATTCATAGGAATCCCAGGTCCACAATAAATGCTTGATTTGTTCGATAATGTCCGTTATTTATGTCCAATTAGCTACTTTGGAATTGTTTACCAAACGCCCAACCCAAAGTCACAAAGCGCTTCCACTATAACGCGACGAAATGTCCAAAAGTTCCGTTACAGTCAGTATAAACATGTCAAACGATGTATTGAATCAATCTTTAGAATGTTGTTAACATACATCTTGAATAACGTTCCAACCGGAGAATTACATTGACTTCAGTTGACCGATGGAACGGAGCTCCCTCTCACGTGAACGCGCCTCTTCAATGCATGACCACCTCGTAGCAGTGGTCACTAATTCCTGTCTCCTTCGGCCCCCCTTCACATTAGAGTCATCAGACAAAGTTCTATTGACTGTTGACATCTAGTGGAAGCCGTAGGAAGTGAAAACTCATCAATATCTCGCTGTAATTTCAATGAGAGCTTGGTTGAAAATCTGACACCCACAGAAAAAATCCAAACAGGAAGTGGAACTTCTCAGATTTTTGCCTGCCATATGAGTTCTGTTATACTCACAGACATAATTCAAACAGTTTTAGACACTTCACAGTGTTTTCTATCCAATACTAATAATAATATGCATATATTAGCAACTATGACATAGGAGCAGGCCGTTTATTCTGGGCACCTCTGTGCACCTTTCATCCAAGCTACTCAATACTGCCCCTGCAGCCATAAGAAGTTTTAACAAACTATAGTTTTTGGCAAGTCGGTAAGGATATCTACTTTGTGCAAGATTATTTCACTTACAATTCACTGTATCACAATTCCAGTGGATCAGAAGTTTACATACACTAAGTTGACTGTGCATTTAAACAGCTTGGAACATTCCAGAAAATTATGTCATGGCTTTAGAAGCTTCTGATAGGCTAATTGACAACATTTGAGTCAATTGGAGGTGTACCTGTGGATGTATTTCAAAGCCTACCTTCAAACGCAGTGCCTCTTTGCTTGATATCATGGGAACATCATAAGAAATCAGCCAAGACTTCAGAAAAATTATTGTAGACCTCCACAAGTCTGGTTCATCCTTGGGAGCAATTTCCAAATGCCTCAAGGTACCACATTCATCTGTAGAAACAATAGTACGCAAGTTTAAACACCATGTGTACTTTGGTGCAAAAAAGTGCAAATCAATCCCAGAACAACAGCAAAGGACCTTGTGAAGATGCTAGAGGAAACAGGTACAAAAGTATCTATGTCCACAGTAAAACGAGTCCTATAACGACATAACATGAAAGGCCGCTCAGCAAGGAAAAAGCCACTGCTCCAAAACCGCCATAAAAAAGCCATAAAATGGTTTGCAACTGCACGTGGGGACAAAGATCATACTTTTTGGAGAAATGCCCTCTGATCTGATGAAACAAAAATAGAACTGTTTGGCCATATTGAGCATTGTTATGTTTGGAGGAAAAAGGGGGAGGCTTGCAAGCCAAAGAACACCATCCCAACCGTGAAGCACGGGGGTGGCAGCATCATGTTGTGGGGGTGCTTTGCTGCAGGAGGGACTGGTGCACTTCACAAAATAGATGGCATCATGAGGCAGGAAAACTATGTGGATATATTGAAGCAACATCTCCAGACATCAGTCAGGAAGTTAAAGTTGGGTCGCAAATGAGTCTTCCAAATGGACAATAACCCTAAGCATACTTCCAAAGTTGTGGCAAAATGGCTTAAGGACAACAAAGTCAAGGTATTGGAGTGGCCATCACAAAGCTCTGACCTCAAACCTATAGAACATTTGTGGACAGAACTGAAAAAGCGTGTGCGAGCAAGGAGACCTACAAACCTGACTCACTGACAGGGAATCTTTATTTGGATTAAATCTCAGAAATTGTGAAATACTGAGTTTAAATGTATTTGGCTAAGCTTTATGTAATCTTTTGACTTCAACTGTTTAAGTTATATTCTTCAAGAATCAATGGCTGCAAATCATTAACTTCTTATGGCTGCAGCCCGGCGTCGGTACACTTATGACAACAGCCAGCTCAAGTGCAGGGCGCGAAATTCAAAAGATATTTTTTTTTAAATATTTAACTTTCACACATTAACAAGTCCAATACAGCATATGAAAGGTACACATCTTGTGAATCCAGCCAACATGTCCGATTTTTAAAATGTTTTACAGCGAAAACAGCACGTATATTTATGTTAGCTCACCACCAAATACAAAAAAGGACAGACATTTCACAGCACAGGTAGCATGCACAAAGCCAACCTAACTAACCAAGAACCAACCAAACTAACCAACAAACAACTTCATCAGATGACAGTCTTATAACATGTTATTCAATAAATCTATGTTTTGTTCGAAAAATGTGCATATTTCAGGTATAAATCATAGTTTACATTGCAGCTACAATCAGAAATTGCACCGAAAGCAGCCATAATAATTACAGACACCAACGTCAAATACCTAATTACTCATCATAAAACATTTCTGAAAAATACATAGTGTACAGCAAATGAAAGACAGGCATCTTGTGATTCCAGACAATATTTCCGATTTATTAAGGGTTTTACAGCGAAAACACAATATAGCGTTATATTAGCTTACCACAATAGCCAAAAACACAAGCAATTCCCCAGTAGCAAAAGGTTAGCAATCGTAACAAACAAGCAAAAGATATATAATTTTTGACTAACCTTGATTTTCTTCATCAGATGACAGTCCTATAACATCAGGTTATACATACACTTATGTTTTGTTCAAAAATGTGCATATTTAGAGCTGAAATCAATGGTTATACATTGTGCTAACTTAGCTACTTTTTCCCACAACGCCCAGATTTTTTTCGGACACTTTTTCTGACACACATATTCTGACCAAATAGCTATTCATAAACATAACTAAAACATACATGTTGTCTAGGAAATGATAGATCCATTAGTTCTTAATGCAATTGCAGTGTTAGAATTCTAAAAAATAACTTCATTACGACATCCAGCTTCGGTATAGCTAGAGTAGCCAAAAGTTGGGCGCCCACGACTAGTTTACATGTACGACAGATATATGAAATAGCATCATAAAATGTTTCTTACTTTTGCTGATCTTCCATCAGAATGTTGGACAAGGGGTCCTTTGTCGGGAACAATCGTTGTTTGAATTTAGAACGGCCACTTTCCCTCTCGATTTATTAAGCACACTAGCCAAGTGGCACGAATCTCTCCATGTCAACAAACGGAAGAGAACGGAACACGGCAAAACTCCCGAAAAAAATTCAATAATCTGATTAAACTATATTGAAAAAACATACTTTACGATGATATGGTCAAATGTATCAAATAAAATCAAAGCCGGAGATAGTAGTCGCCTATAACGGCAGCTAAACAGAAGGCAAATCCAGGTCCCTCTTCGCGCTCTCCAGAAAACCGGAAATGGGGGACACGTCATACAAAGAGCTTGTATTCCACTTCAGACCAAGATAAACACTAAATTTCTTCTCTCACCGCCTCTTGACATCCAGGGGAAGGTCTATGAAGTGCATGTATACTAATACGTATCATGCCCATTTATAGGCAGGACCTAGAAGACAGCCTCGATTTCAGACTTTCCACTTCCTGGTCAGGAAGTTTGTGCCAAATGAGTTCTGTTTGACTCAGATATAATTCAAACGGTTTTAGAAACTAGAGAGTGTTTTCTATCCAATAGTAATAATAATATGCATATTGTACGAGCAAGAATTGAGTACGAGGCCGTTTGAAATGGGCACCTTTATCCAAGTTACTCAATACTGCCCCTGCAGCCAGAAGAAGTTAATGTATAAGTCCAGAAATGGATGTAGCAACTGCTATTTGCCAAAGTACCATTTCACCAATTCCCATGTATTCATTATTTGTCTTCCAGTTCTGTCCAAACCTCAAGTGACAGTCCATGACAGCAGCTCCTGTAGTGTGTTGTGTTCTGTGGCGAACGGGAGAGATGTGACCTTGTCCTGGTACCGAGGAGAGGAGAAACTCAACCAGACGAGCAGCCCTGACCTCAACATCACCCTCTCTCTACCTCTCAAGGTGGATGTACAGACCAGAGACTCTTACAGATGTGAGGCTGCCAACCCAGTCAGCAAGGAGAATGCTGTTGTTCCAAATCCCTGTATAGAGAGTGATCCCTCCAAGGTGGCAGGTAAAAACATGTACAGTAGCAATGTTACATTGCTGATATCCAGACAATACCAACTTGTATATGAAGCAATAAGTATGGTAGAGCTCATTTTATGAATCCCAATGTTTAAATAAAAATATTTTTTTCTCTCTTTTTACTTCAGATGGTGATGAGAGGACTCGAGGTTCTCTTATTATTGCTGTAATCTGCATTTTGGTTGCTTCAGGACTTGTTGGACTTGCAATATATCTTAAGAGGAGGAGAAACGGACATTCACATACAGGTATTAATCTTATAGGTGTGTGAGGTCATTCTCCTTGTGAACAACCTTTTTTAATTATCAAGGATCGTGTTTTGGAAAACGTAGGAAATGTTTGCCTGAACAACGGATGCAGGTCAAATTAAGTGGCGTATCTTCCACACTTCCTCTGCTTGTTCAGACAGTTGCATTGTCTCAGACCACTTCTCTAAATGTTGAAAAAGCAGAAGGCACATACACACAAGCACACTCTGACAATATTTACCTTATAGCTTCTCTGGTGCCAAAAAGAGTCCTTAGTGTTTGTAGAACCTGTCTTGGGGGTGAGCATTTGTACATATCTGTCAGTTACTCCCACCCACACTGTATATTTAATTTACTTTATTTGCCTTTATAGATTCACCTGAAAGAGAGCAAGATGTCATTCAGTATGCAGAGATAACTCACATTAAACCAACAGAAAAACAGGTTAGTAATAATACTACAGGCTGATAAACATAGGAGATGTAATACAGCAGCTTTAGCAGCCCTCATGGCTACAACTGTAGCGTTTATCTTTGTGCCAGTAGGAAAGCAAAGAAGAAGAAAAAGGATCACATTTCATTATTAGATACTTTGTACCAGAGGAAGGAAATAAGACACGTCTGACGCTCTCTTGTCTATTCTCATTGTTCTGCATTAAGTAACTCAAGTCATCACATCTAGGACCATTTCTAAATCTAGTGGGAGGAACCATGAAGCCAAGGTTTAAAAGTCCACAGACTTGACAAATACTGTTAAAGACACAGGAAGATCAAAGGCATTACTATAATTTTAACAAAAATATAATTGCAACTTGCAACAATTTCTAAGATTTTACTGAGTTACAGTTCATGTAAGGATATCAGTCAATTGAAATTCATTAATTAGGCTTTAATCTATGGATTTCACATGACTGGGCAAGGGTGCAGCAATGGGTGGACCTATGCCCTGAGTAGTATATATGTCTGTAATAAAGCCCTTTTGTGTGGAAACGCATTCTGATTGTCTGGGCCTGGCTCCCGCGTTGGTGGGCCTAGCTTCCAAATGGGTGGACCTATGCCCTCCCAGGCCCACCCATTGCTGCGCCCTTGCCCAGTCAAGTGAAATCCATTGATTAGAGCCTAATGGATTTATTTCAATTGACTGATTTCCTTATTTGAACTGTAGTCAGTAAAATCTTTGAAATTGTTGCAAGTTGCATTCATATTTTTGTTCCGTATAGTAATGACTTTGATCTTCCCATGTTTTTAACAGTATTTTCCAAGTCTGTGGACTTTATAAAACTTGGCTTCGTGTTTCCTCCCACTATACTTAGGAATGGTCCAAGATGTGTTGACTGAGTTCCCTAGTTCAGAACAATGAAAATGGACAAGAGCATCAGACTTGTGTTGTTTCCTTCCTCTGGTGCAAAGTATCTAATAACAAAACAGGATCCTTTTACTTTTATTTATTTTTGTGCTTTCCTACACCTCTTCTCGCCCCCCCTCTCTGCCTCTCTTTCCCTGTTCCTCTCAATCCTTCCCTCTCTACCTCTTTCCCTCTCCCTGTCTAGGAGGAGAGAAGAGGTATACCAGAGCTGGATGTCCTTAGAGACAACACAAACCTGACATTAGTTTATGATACACTCCAGTTACATCGCATGGCTGCCAATGAGGATGTTGACACAGCATGAAGGAGAGAGAGAACAGGAAGTTAATGAAAGGGTGACATGATAATTCACATCCAATAGAGGGCGTTACATCCTAAAGTGAATGTGGAGACAAAATTATACTAAATATTCATCTTGAAAAGTTCCCATTTTAACCATTGTGCTGTTGTTATCATTTCAGACTTCCTTTGTTGGTCGTTATCACAGACTGTTGTTGAATTGGGGCCTCAATGAGATTCACTGATACAGACAAATTCAATAACTATGCCTAGGGTTATTAGTAGGATGATCCCTCTTTTCAAGTGCCCATTGTCCCAATGTAGAGGTTAAAACAAATGGAACCTCTTTTAATACAATTCACTAGTGTGTTTGCTATGTTACTGCTGGCCAAAGCTTTTTTCAGTTCTGTCTGTTCTGTTTGCATGTAGGTGCCTCCCCTGTATCTTTTATAGCTGGTCATTGTTTAGTTTGTTTAGTGCCAGTGGATAGCAGCTGTGTACATAAAAAAGCAGATGTTTGGTGAGATAAATCCACCTACACCTTAGAAGCGATGGCTATTAGGTTACGTTGGAAACAAAGTCCACATGGACATTTTTCCTTTCACCATGTAGAGGGATAGATCCTTTTGCCTTTTGACTCAGAAAATTATCTTTGGTGACATTTTACTCATATTGCTTTTCGCAAATGGCAGACATGATTAGGTGAAGTTCAAATCAAATCTTATTTTATTTGTTACATGCGCCGAATACAACAGTGAAATGCTTACTTACAAGCCCTAACCAACAATGCAGTTAAGAAAAAAATTATAATAACAAAAAAATACATAAGAAAAAATATGAATAAGAAGTAACAAATAATTAAAGAGCAGCAGTAAAATAACATTAGCGAGGCTATATACAGGGGGCACCGGTACAGAGTCAATGTTAGTCTAGGTAATTGAGGTTTTAGGTACATGTAGGTAGAGTTATTAAAGTGACAATGCATAGATAATGACAGAGTAGCAGCAGTGTAAAAGTGGGCAGGGGGGGGCAATGCAAATAGTCTGTGTAGCCATTTGATTAGATGTTCAGGAGTCTTATGGCTTGGGTGTAGAAGCTGTTTAGAAGCCTCTTGGACCTAGACCTGGTGCTCCGGTACCGCTTACCATGTGGTAGCAGAGATAACAGTCTATGACTAGGGTGGCTGGAGTCTTGGACCATCTTTAGGGCCTTCCTCTGACAGCGCCTGGTATGGAGGTCCTGGATGGCAGGAAGCTTGGCCCCAGTGATGTACAGAGCCGTACGCACTACCCTCTGTAGTGCCTTGTTGTCGGAGGCTGAGCAGTTGGCCATACCAGACAGGATGCTCTTGATGGTGCAGCTGTTGAACCTTTTGAGGATCTGAGGACCCATGCCAAATCTTTTCAGTGTCCTGAGGTAGAATAGGTTTTGTCGTGACCTCTTCACGACTGTCTTGGTGTCCTTGGACAATGTCAGTTTGTTGGTGATGTGGACACCAAGGAACTTGAAGCGCCCAACCTGCTCCACTACAGCCCCGTCAGTGAGAATTGGGGCTTGCTCGGTCCTCCTTTTCCTGTAGTCCACAATCATCTCCTTTGTCTTGATCACATTGAGGGAGAGGTTGTTGTCCTGGCACCACACGGCTAGGTCTCTGACCTCCTCCCTATAGACTGTCTCATCATTGTCGGTGATCAGGCCTACCACTGTTGTGTCATCGGGAAACTTAATGATGGTGTTGGAGTCGTCCCTGGCCGGGCAGTCATGAATGAACAGGGAGTACTGGAGGGGACTTAGCACTCAGCGTGTCAGATGTGTTGTTACCTACCGTTACCACCTGGGGGTGGCCCATCAGGAAGTCCAGGATCCAATTGCAGAGGGAGGTGTTTAGTCCCAGGGTCCTTAGCTTAGTGATGAGCTTTGAGGGCACTATGGTGTTGAACTCTGAGCTGTAGTCAATGAATAGCATTCTCACATAGATGTTCCTTTTGTCCAGGTGGGAAAGGGCAGTGTGGAGTGCAATAGAGATTGCATCATCTGTGGATCTGTTGGGGCGGTATGGAAATTGGAGTGGGTCCAGGGTTTCTGGAAAAATGGTGTTGATTTGAGCCATGACGAGCCTTTCAAAGCACTTCATGGCTACAGACGTGAGTGCTACGGGTCGGTAGTCATTTAAGCAGGTTACCTTAGTGTTCTTGGGCACAGGCACTATGGTGGTCTGCTTAAAACATGTTGGTATTACAGACACAGACAGGGAGAAGTTGAACATGTCTGTGTAGACAATTGCCAGTTGGTCAGCGCATGCTCAGAGTACTCATCCTGGTAATCCATCTGGCCCTGCGGCCTTGTGAATGTTGACCTGTTTAAAGGTCTTACTCACATTGGCTGCGGAGAGCGTGATCAAACAGTCGTCCGGAACAGCTGACACTCTCATTCATGCTTCAGTGTTACTTGCCTTGAAGCGAGCATAGGAGTAACTTAGCTCGTCTGGTAGGCTCTTGTCACTGGGCAGATCACGGCTGTGCTTCCCTTTTGTAGTCTGTAATAGTTTGCAAGCCCTGCCACATCCGACGAGCGTCGGAGTCGGTTTAGTACGATTCAATCTTTGTCCTGTTTTGACACTTTGCCTGTTTGATGGTTTGTCTAATGGCATTGCGGGATTTCTTATAAGATATTCTACTTCAGGTGAGCAAAACTTTGAATCTTCCTTAGATTTTGTGCACCAGCTGCTGTTTACAAATATACATAGATCGCCAGCCCTTGTCTTACCAGAGGCCTGTTCTACCCTGCCGAAAAAGCTTAAAACCCGCCATTTGTATGTTATTCATGTCATCGTTCAACCACGACTCGGTGAAACATAAGATATTACAGTTTTTAATGTCCCGTTGGTAGGATATACATGATCGTAGTTCGTCTATTTTATTATCGATTGATTGTACGTTGGCTAAAAGGACCGTTTTGTAAAGGTAGATTACCCTCTCGGCGACATATCCTAACAAGGCACCCGGATCTTCGTCCACGATACCTCCATCTCTTTCTCCTGCGAATGACTGGGATGAGTGCCCTGTCGAGCGTCTGATGTAATTCCCCCCCAGTCCGACTCGTTGAAGAAAAAGTATTCCTCCAGTATGGGGTGAGTAATCGTTGTCCTGATATCTAGAAGCTCTTTTCGGTCATAAGACAGTGGAGGAAAAATAAGTACAAAATAACTTACAAATAACACAAAAAAACATAAAATAGCACAATTGGTAACTGGATCGTAAAACGGAAGCCATCTCCTTCGGAGCCATTCTTCAGTAAGGTATACAATCTGGGATATTTCCTAATAATAAGTGGTCATTAATCACCCATTCATGCTTGAAAAATACACTTACCTTATCACAACCCAAAATATTATTTAAGTTTACTCCATTGTTTATATTTTTGTTGTCATTTTTATTTTTGTAAATTAAGAATGTACTGCTACAACATACCTCTGAAAACTGTCAGTCGTTGCAGCCATAGCTGCATTCAATAGTTTAAGATTGGCAACATTTCTCCAGAGACATTTCTCCAGAAACACACAACCTCCAGATTCTGGATTTTAAGTTTTATCTAGATAGTTTGTGTGTATGTATTAATATGTAAGCTACATGTGCCTTTTTTGATGTACATTGATGTAGTTCAGCTTGAGATATTGTCTATTAATGTTTTTTTTTAAGTGATAATGCCCGAAAAGCCGGTGTTTAGAGGATATATTTGCACGGGTGTTAGGCTTGAGGGCATTATCACTTTTTTACAACGGGTTACCAACATATTCAAATATTGATTGACATATTTTCATATGTTATTTTGATGAATTTATTCATACTATTTCATCCTTCCACAAGGTATAGTCCCGAAACAAATTTAGGGTTGCTGGTCGTTCATTCTATTGGTTCAGTTGCCACAGATGCGACCCAGTTGTTCAGTCTTTTCATTCTGTATCTATTGACACGACCCAGTCGTTCGTTCTTAATGTTCCATTGTCATACTGGCTGGCAACGTTCTTTTCCCTTGCTTTCTAGCTAGCCAACTACGGCTAACTTACAGTGACGTGAAACAGTGCAGACAGAATAACAACAGTAGCTGCATTTGTTTAAGCTGTTTTCTAGTGACATTTATTTTTCAGTATTGTCTGTTCTGTAGATACTTTTTGTAGTAGAAATCAAATGTAGAACTTCCCTGCATGGGCTGATGAGACCGTGGATTGCGCAGTCAGATGGAACAGAGTAAATAGGCATTTTAACATCATAGATTTCGCTGGAGGGAACCTGTGGAATAGACACCGTCTGGAATGTTAATTTAACCAATCAGCATTCAGGATTATACCCACCCGTTGTATAATATGTTATGTTTTGTGTTGACCCGAGGAAGAGTAGCTGCTGCTTTTGCAACAGCTAATGGGGATCCTAATAAAATACCAAATACCAAATGTAGCCTACTTCTAGGGTCAAATTTGGAGGGACAACTGTAATTGTTGGGTGGTTTTCAACTGTGTTTAAGTGTATTTGAGACCTTCTTTCCTGTTACCTTTAATGCCAGGCAGCTGTACATTTCTAATATTAAAATAATGATGACTAATCCTATTACATTTCAAGCATTGCTTTCAAGGAAACAATTAGTTTTTCTTCTAATGTATTTTACACATCTAGTGGTTGAATGTTTTTATATTTCAGTATACTGTACTGTACATACACACTATTTTGTACTCTGAGCCTGTGTACTGTATATTGTAAGTGTAACTTAAATCGTGTCAGCAAATTGTTGTTAATTTAAGGATCCTCCCCTTTTTTTAAATTTTCGCCTAGTGACAAACTCAAGTCTAACTGCCTATAGTTTAGGACCTGAAGCAAGGATATGCATATTCTTGATAGGATTTGAAAGGAAACACTTTGAAGTTTGTGGAACTGTGAAATGAATGTAGGAGAATTTAACACATTAGATCTGGTGAAAGATAATACAAATAAAAAAACATGTGTTTTGTATTTTTTTGTACCATCATCTTTGAAATGCAAGAGAAAGGCCATAATGTATTATTTCAGCCCAGGCGCAATTTAGATTTTGGCCACTACATGGCAGCACTGTATGTGCAAAGTTTTAGACTGATCCAATGGACCATTGTATTTCTGTTCAAAATGTTGTATCAAGACTGCCCAAATGTGCCTAATTGGTTTATTAATAACTTTTCAAATTCATAACTGTGCACTCTCCTCAAACAATAGCATGGTATTCTTTCACTGTAATAGCTACTGTAAATTGGACAGTGCAGTTAGATTAACAAGAATGTAAGCTTTCTGCCAAAAGCAGATATGTCTATGTCCTGGGAAATGTTCTTGTTACTTACAGACTCATGCTAATCGCATTAGCCTACATTAGCTTAACCGTCCCGCGGGGGACCTACCGATCCTTTAGAGGTTAATGCATTATGAGAGCCGATCTGTTATCCATCGATTAGTTTAACACGTGTTACTGTGTGTGTGTGTGTGTTTCGATCCTCTCTCTCTCTCACAAGCTGCTCACGTACACGCACTTGCTGTCTTGACCTCTAAATGCTCGGCTATGAAAATCCGACTGACATTTACTCCTAAGGTGTTGACTGGTTGCACCCTCTATAACCACTGTTTATATTATTTGACCCTGCTGGTCATCTATAAATGTTTGAACAGCTTGAAAAATTATCTAGCCATTATGGCCATGTACTCTTACTGTCACGACTTCCGCCGAAGTTAGTCCCTCTCCTTGTTCGGATGGAGTTCCTCGGTCGACGTCGCCGGCTTTCTAGCCATCGCCGATCCACCTTTCATTTTCCATTGGTTTTGTCTTGTCTTCCCTAACACCTGGTTCCAATTCCATCAATTACATGTTATGTATTTAACTCTCTGTTCCCCCCCATGTCCTTGTCCGGAATTGTTTGTTGTAGGGCTTGTGCACGTTATGCTGGTGTATACCGGTTTTTGTTTGACCCATTTATTTATTGTTCTGTTTACGGTGGTTTTATGTTTATTAAAACTTCTTGTCAATAGGGGGGTGCTGTTTTCACTTTGGAAAAAATTGTGCCCAAATGAAACGGCCTCGTACTCTTTTCTAGATCATACAATATGTATATTATTATTACTATTGGATAGAAAACACTCAGAAGTTTCTAAAACTGTTTGAATTATGTCTGTGAGTAAAACAGAACTAATTTTGCAGCAAACTTCCATGCAGGAAGTGAAACATCTGAAAACGAGGCTCTGTTTCAGGGCCTTCCTATTCAATTGCCTTATATTTATCGATATGCATGCACTTCATACGCCTTCCACTAGATGTCATCAGGCAGTGGAAGGTGGAATGCGGTGTCTAGCTTGATCTGAGGCCGAACAAGAGCTTTTGGAGTGGCAGGTCAGGAATTTTCTTTGTCTACCAAGGCGCGCCGCGGAGCTCGACATTGGCTTCTGAAAAGCGTTACGTATACACGGCGAATATCTCCGGCTCTGATTTTATTTGATACATGTGATAATAACATCATAAAGTAGGTTTTTTCAACCGAGTTTTATCAGTTTATTCAACGTTTATTGGGACTTTTGGAATTTTCCGTTCTTTGCACCAAGAGTTGATGGGCATGTTCGCGCCACATGGCTAGCCAAGGTTGCTAATTCGACAGAAGAAATGGACATTCTAAAACCAAACAACGATTTATTCTGGACCAAGGACTCCTTGTACAACATTCTGATGGAAGCTCAACAAAAGTAAGAAAACATTTATGATGTTATTTCGTATTTCTGTGTAAAATGTTGAGTCCTATTCTCCGCCGTTTTGGTGAGCGCTGTCTCGCAATAACGCAAGCTGGATGTTATGGTAAAGTTATTTTAAAAAATCTAACACAGCGGTTGCATTAAGAACCAGTGTATCTTTCATTTGCCATACAACAAGTATTTTTATGTAAAGTTTATGATGAGTTCTTTGGTCAGATTAGGTGAGTGTCCAAAATATCTCCGGAGATTCTGGTGAATCGATGCTACGTATTCACAATGTATAATCAGGATTTGTAGCTCTAAATATGCACATTTTCGAACAAAACATAATTGTATTGTATAACATGATGTTATAAGACTGTCATCTGATGAATTTGTTCAAGGTTAGTGATTAATTTTATATCTTTTGCTGGTTTTTGCGAAAGCTACCTTTTGCGGTGAATAAATGCGTTTGTGTGTTTGGCTATTGTGGTAAGCTAATATAATTCTTTATTGTGTTTTCGCTATAAAACACTTAAAATATCGGAAATATTGGCTGGATTCACAAGATGTTTATCTTTCATTTGCTGTACACCATGTATTTTTCATAAATGTTTTATGATGAGTATTTAGGTATTTCACGTTGCTCTCTGTAATTATTCTGGCTGCTTTGGTGATATTTTTGATGGTAGCTGCAATGTAAAACTATGATTTATACCTCAAATATGCACATTTTCGAACAAAACATAAATGTATTGTATAACATGTTATAAGACTGTCATCTGATGAAGTTGTTTCTTGGTTAGTGACTAATTTTATCTCTATTTTGTCAGTTTTGTGAAAGCTACCTATGCGGTAGAAACATGGTGAAAATATGCGGTTGTGTGTTTGGCTATTGTGGTTAGCTAATAGAAATACATATTGTGTTTTCGCTGTAAAACATTTAAAAAATCGGAAATGATGGCTGGATTCACAAGATGTTTATCTTTCATTTGCTGTATTGGACTTGTGATTTCATGAAAATTATATTATATGATATCCCTGTCCCGTTAGGCTAGGCTATGCTAGTCAGCTTTTTTGATGAGGAGGATCCCGGATCCGAGATGGGTATCACTGAAAGGTTAAAAGACACCATTGTAAGTCAGTTTTTGCTCTCCTGCGCCTGACTTCTCTACCGCTAGTACGCACCCCATTACAGAATTCCGGACCACTCTATGGAGTCAGCAGGAGCAGGTGTCCCGGGTATAGGGGTGGAGGAGTGTGTCCGGGAGCACGCAGCAATGCTCCACCATCTTGGCACTGCCATGGACCGCATTGTCCAGACAATGGACTGCTGGGAGAGATAGGGAGTTCTCCCAGCGCCTCCACCAGCACAACCGGGGTCTCGACTAAGCGCCCCCCCCCCTTCTCCTGGTTCCAGTGGGATTCGTCTCTCCCTGCCCCAGGAATACGATGGGTAGGCTGCGAACTGCCAGGGGTTTCTTTTGCAGCTGGATCTATACCTGGCCACCGTCCACCCGGCTCCTTCGGGCCGTGAAAGGGTGTCCGCCCTCATCTCGTGCCTCACCGGGAAAGCCCTGGAATGGGCCAACTCTGTGTGGAGAGAGGGAGATGCGGCGTTGGACCAGTTTGAGGTGTTCACCTAGAGGTGAACGCCTCTTCCATCTGAGGCATGGGACTGATATAATCATTTGAATGTTTAATGGTAATGACTAAAGGATTCCACCCAAAATTGTATAACTGTGTGAAATGTGTTAGAATCATAAGAATATAATCTGAGAATGTGTGTAGCTCTGTTAGAATTCTAGAACTAGGGCATTATATTATTTTATAGATATGCAGGCAGGGTGCAGTTGTAAAACAGAAAACAGAAAACCATTAGAGGTTTTTCAACCAACGGGGGAGGAGAAGTGAAAGACTTGAAGAACGTGACAAGATTGATAGTTTTTTCTCTATTCTGTGGTCAGTGGGAAAATACTGTTTGTTTGAACAGGGAGTAGCCTAAGATAAGGATTTGTGTGTGTATAAAAGACTGGCTCTGCTTTTGGGGGCAGAGCGCTCTCTGAATAAAGTATTGAACCTTTGTATGATGGGACATTGTCTGTTTATTAAAACTTAGAGCTTTACAACCTCTAAGATACAGATGGAGTATAAAGAAAGTTCAGTTAGAACATAGAGATAAAGATTCTCGTGACAGGGCCGAGGAGCGCCCAGGAATTCGCCCTGGAGTTTAGGACCCTGGCTGCCAGCGCGGGATGGAAAGACAGGGCCCTGATCGACCGTTATCGCTGCAGTCTGCGCGATGACGTCCGTCGGGAGTTGGCCTGCAAAGACACCACCCTCACGTTCTACCAGCTGGTGGACCTGTCCATCCCGCTGGACAACCTGCTGGCTACCCGCGGACGTTCAGATCCGCGTCTGTTGGTTCCATCCCCCCGCACCCCCTCTCCGTTACCCATGGAGCTGGGAGGGTCGGTGCGCAGGGAGACCGGAGGGGGTTCCAGCTCGTGCACCATCTGTGGCCGCAGAGGTCACACTGCCGATCGGTGCCGGGGTTGTTTCCTCTGTATGACACAGAGGAGTGGCCCATGGATCCCACTCCCATACTCCCCGCCTCCTGCCTGGTGGGGCCGGTAGTGTGGGAGCTGGACACGGACATTGAGCAGGCTTTACGTGCAGAGCCCGCTCCCGTCCAGTGTCCCGCTGGGCGTCTGTACGTCCCGTCTGCTGTTCGTGACCAGTTGATCTATTGGGCCCATACGTCACCCTCCTCTGGTCAACCTGGGATCGGTCAGACAGTGCACTGTTTGAGCGGGAGGTACTGGTGGCCTACCTTGGCTAAGGACATGAGGGTTTATGTTTCCTCCTGCTCGTTGTGCGCCCAGTGTAAGGCTCCTAGGCACCTGCCCAGAGGTAAGCTACACCCCTTACCCGTTCCACAACGGCCTTGGTCGAACCTGTCGATGGAGTTTCTGACTGATCTTCCACCCTCACAGGGTAACACCGCTATCCTGGTTGTTGTGGATCGTTTCTCTAAGTCCTGTCATCTCCTCCTGCCCGGTCTCCCTACGGCCCTTCAGACTGCGGAGGCCTTCTTTACGCACGTCTTTCAGCACTACGGGATGCCTGAGGATATAGTGTCTGATCGAGGTCCCAGTTCACGTCTAGGGTCTGGAAGGCGTTCATGGAACGTCTGGGGGTCTCGATCAGCCTTACTTCAGGGTTTCACCCCAAGAGTAATGGGCAGGTGGAGAGAGTAAACCAGGATGTGGGCAGGTTTCTGCGGTCCTATTGCCAGGACCGGCTGGGGGAGTGGGCGGCATTCTTGCCCTGGGCCGAGATGGTACAGAACTCGCTTCGGCACTCCTCCACTAACCTCTCTGCGTACTGGGGTACCAGCCGGTTCTGGCACTTTGGCATCAGAGCCAGACCGAGGCTCCAGTGGTGGACGACTGGTTCAGGCGCGCGGAGGAGACATGGGAGGCTGTCCGTGTTCACCTGCGCCAGAAAGAGAACGCAGACCGCCACTGCAGTGAGGCTCCGATGTTCGCACCACGGGACCGAGTCTGCCTCTCGACCCGAAACCTGCCCCTCCGCCTGCCCCGCCGGAAGCTGGGTCCGCGGTTTGTGCGGCCATTTAGCCTCTCTGGGATCGTTCGGGATGCTAGCGTCCCACCTCGCCAACAGCCAGTGAAATTGCAGGGCGCCAAATTCAAAACAACAGAAATCTCATAATTAAAATTCCTCGAAAATACAAGTATCTTATACCATTTTAAAGGTAATCCTGTTGTTAATCCCACCACAGTATCCGATTTCAAAAAGGCTTTACAGCAAAAACACCACAAGCGATTATGTTAGGTCACCGCCAAATCACAGAAAAACACAGCCATTTTTCCAGCCAAAGAGTGGAGTCACAAGAAGCAGAAATATAGATAAAATTAATCACTAACCTTTGATGATCTTCATCAGATGACACTCATAGGACTTCATGTTTACATAATCGTTTGTGGTGCTTTCGTCGTAAAGCCTATTTGAAATCGGATACTGTGGTGGGATTAACAAGACGTTTATCTTTAAAATGGTGTATAATACTTGTATGTTTGAGGAATTTTAATTATGAGATTTCTGTTGTTTGAATTTGGCGCCCTGCACTTTCACTGGCTGTTGTCATATCGATCCCGTTAGCTGAATCTCAGCCATGAGAAGTTATTAATATTTAATCATTTCTGCCCTCCAATTTCATATTCATTATATAAATAGTCCCATATACACCTTCATCAGATGAACCGCAACATGTCGGCTAAAGTCATTTAATTCATGAATGCATTAGATATTCTGTGTTTTTATTTACAGTAGTGATGGACAGCTGGAGTCATTTTGTTTTTCACAAGCGTGGTTTTAGAGTTCTGAAGCATCTAGTCAGATAGAGAGCCCTATCAGTAAGGCAATACAGAGTGCAGTAAGAAACATTGCTATGTGGAGACAATCATGATAATAAAAAATGCATTAGCCATTGAAAAAAAAAGTTAGGTACTTGAATCGTGTGGTAATAATGACTTGCCAGGCTTAGTCGGAACTGGAAAGTGTGGTTGCCTTGCACAGATAGCAGGGCAAGAGGGACGGGGTCTTAGTGTTTGAGATTTGTTCAGGTTTTAAACTCTCTTCCTTTTGCTGTGAAATACACAACCACAAACTCATCAATAGCATCTTAGTTGGATTAAATGCTAATAAGATCATTTTAAGGTTTCTGTATTAGCACTTTGTGACATCTTCTGATGTAAAAAGGCCTTTCTAAATCAATTTGATTGATTGAAGATGCAAGGAGTATGATAAATGATGTTTATTTCTCTTTATGGAGACGTGTAGTGAGGGTCTCTGTCTCTAAGCTAGACAGGAAGTGGTGGGGCTGCAGAGAAACAGAGATTATAGAATACGGGGGCTTGGAGAAATACACCATCTCTGACTGATATCATCAACCACATGGCCAAGGTGACAAGCACCAAAAACCTGTTCAAACTAAATTAATTGAAGGTGTTAAAGTGTGGGATTCAGAGTGGCTAATGCCAAATATAGTAGTGCTAATTGTATATAATTTGACCTTTTGAGGACATGGTAAACTCTTTGTCTCTTCCCCATTGTGGAGTCGTTGCGAAGATTAGGGACAGCTGCTTTGCGAGAGTAGTTGTCACGTTCGTCGAAAGGAGCGGACCAAGGCGCAGCGTGAATAGAGTTCCACATACTTTATTACAAAGTGAAACTTAACAAAAACAACAAAGAATCAACGAACGTCCAGTACAGAGCGCACTAAGGCACTAACTGAAAACAAAACAATATCTCACAAACGCAGGTGGGAAAATAACCACATTAAGTATGATCCCCAATTAGAGGCAACGATAATCAGCTGCCTCCAATTGGGAACCATACTCACACCAACATAGAAATATAGTACTAGAACACCCCCTAGTCACGCTCTGACCTACTTCACCATAGAGAACCCCAAGGGCTCTCTATGGTCAGGGCGTGACAGTAGTGCTCCTAATCAAAAATCTAAGCAAATCAAGTATTATTGATAGCATACACATATGTTGCAGATGTTATCGCAGGTGCAGTGAAATGCTTATGTTTCTAGCTCCAACAGAGCAGTAGTGTAGGTAGCCTGGCGGTTTGGAGCGTTGGGCCAGTAACCAAAAGGTACAAATCTGTTGTTCTGCCCTCTAGCAAGGCAATTAACCCTAATTGCTCCAGGGTCGCTGTCAATATTGGCTGATCCCTGGCTGTGACCCCCCTCTCTGAGAGTGTCTCAGGGGGAGTGGGCTATGCAACAAAACACATTTCCATTACACACCTCACACTTGCACAGGTTACCCACTTGTACATACAGTACAGTGTAACATGACTGTATAATTTAATACCCCCTAATTTAAACAATATACAATAACACAAAACAATTTAAATAAAGGAATTAAGAAATATCAGAATGAGCAATGTCAGAGTCTGGAATATAAATATATAGGTATATAATGGTGTGTTGAGACATTATGGGCAGTATATGAATAGAGCTGGTAAGTACAGAATAAAGTATTTCCATATGAAGTGCAACCAGTGTTCAAAGACACTGTACACAGGGCTGCAGTCTCTAAGGTGCAGGGTAGAGTACAGGGTGGTAGCCGGCTAGTAACAGTGACTAAGTTCAGGGTGGAGGGCAGCTAGTGGTGACTATTTAACAGTCTGATGACCTGGAAATAGAAGTTGTTTTTCATTCTCTCGTTCACAGCTTTGATGCACCTGTACTGTCTGAAACTTCAAGATGGTAGCAGGGTGAACATGCCGTGGCTCAGGTGACTCTCAAAAATCTTGGCTACACCACAAACCCAGGGGCTTTTTAAAATGCAACCAGTGCAACCATTGCAGAAACATTGCACATAAAAAGTATTTTGTTGACACAGCTTCTAAAACGGAGTATCAGGGTAGCATTTCATTAACTGTAACACCACTCATGTCATTTACCGATTGGAATGTCCACAGTGCAAGGTATTCTACATTTGATGGACATAGAAACGCTTTCGAGACCGCTTAGCGGAACACAAGTACACCTTATAGGGATGAAGACTACCCCATGACGAGGCACTACAAGTATTTACACCATGGCGACCCTGCCCCCATACGAGCTATGGGTATGGATCATGTTCCGGCCTCAATTAGAAAAGGGGACCATCCTAAACAGCTAAACCGAAGGGAACGTTTTGGGATTTACATACTACAGGTCACAAGTTAAGCATCCTGGTTTAAATGAAGATATGGATTTCTCAACTTTCCTGTAGAGTTGTGAGAGGTCCCTTTGCTGTCATCTAGTGGACATATTGCTTTATTGCCCTCAGCTATGTTTAGACTCCTGTGGTCTAGTACTATAAAATAGATGTCTCTCCTATTCTTACCACTTTTCCCAGTCATATTCAAGGTTAGAACTTTATTTTTCTTGGGGATCTGATGCTTCTAACCTTGATTTGAATATTGATAACATATCTACAGCATTTTATTTTTCAGGATTGATTGGAAAATGCTGTTCTAAAGAGAAAATTGTATTATTGTATCTTTGTACTCCCTGACGAAGGCCATGCAGCCAAAGTTTGTAATCTTTGTTTCCATTGACCATGCCATACAAATAAAGGCATTTTAATAAATTATATGAAGGGTGCCTTGCAATGGTGTAATGGACCATGATGAAACCATCAGGCAGATTAATGTTCAATGAGGACTGCACCCATTCCCACATCCAGAATTGTCAATGTGAAGGATTGTGTGGTACCGGTGGAGAAAGTTGTGTGTGTTAATTGTGGGGGCTGGAGATCGTAGGTGTCCAGTGAGCGAAAGGGAGACTGAGGTTGCCAGGGTTGGAGTAGTACAGAAAATGTATTATGCCGAAGCAGTGAAGAGAGTGGTAGAGGAAGATGTGTACAGGGTGAGGGATCCTGAGAAGATTCCTGTAAGTAGGCAGAGACCAAGGGAGAGCGATAGGAAGAACATGAGCTTCAGTAAGGTGGGCTTTGTAGCATTTATAGCCATGGTTGTCAATTATACTGCAGATATGGATAGAAAGTCACAGAAAATAGAGGTTGTGGGGGCAGAGGCAGAGAAGTATTTGAGATTGCAAGGATTTACTGCAGAACAGCTGCAGGGGGTGTTGAGTGGTAGTGTTATGTCCTCTCGGACTGTTGGTCTGGAGTAGGACTAGATACGGTTCAATAGTGGAATGAGTCGTATTTTGTTTGGAGTTGGCACGGCAAATTTCCCAATTTTGTATTGTCATATCAAATAATATAATGTAGGTAGGTGATGAGTAACCTCACACACCAGTACAGAAGGTGGCGTTGTATGCACCTAAAAGTTGGATGCGATCCACCAACCAAATCTCAAAGAATAATAATAATAAGAAGAAGAAGTAGGATTTTCAATGAAAGAATCAAGTGCAAAATCCCAAATTCTTGCAGGTCAACCTCCCAGTGGAGGCTCCTCAGAGGAGGAAGGGGAGGACTGTCCTCCTCAGTGAATTGTATGCATATAAAAATAGTGAGACATAAAGAAGTCATCCATTATAGATAAAAAATACTAAATATATTCCTGTCACCAAATAATTAATGAAAACACACAGTTTTGCAATGAAGGTCTATAGTAACCTCAACAGCACACTGAAGGGTAGCACCATGGTGTAGCCGGAGGACAGTTAGTTTCTGTCCTCTTCTGGGTACAATTACTTCAACACAAAACCTAGGAGGCTTGTGATTCTCACCCCCTTCCATAGACTTACACAGTAATTATGACAACTTCCGGAGGACGTTCTCCAACCTGTTAGAGCTCTTGCAGCATAAACTGACATGTTGTCCAGCCAAATCAAAGTATCAGAGAATTAATCTAGTACTGAAAGCATGAGATACAGCTAGCTAGTACTGCATTGCATAAAATGGGCTAAGTAGTTGACTCAAAGAGAGAGAAAGACGATAATTGAACAGGGGCCCGCCGGTCTAACTGCTAAACTGTAACTGCTAAACTGCTTGCTAACTGTACTGCACGATCGTAATGGGTTTAATAACGCATTAGTTCTAGTAGCTATGTTGACTTGACGCTAGTTAATATGGTGAAAAAGATGTAGGCAGTGTGTAGCATTTAGCGGTTATGATATGAAGGTTTGGCTTGCATTCTCTCTCCTCATGAATTAAGTTCAAATGTAACTTTGTATTATTTAGGTAAGGTAACTTCCGTCTTGGGACATTGCATAATTAATTTGGGGGGCCTTGGGTGGCAAATAATATTGCTGGCGGGACAGATTTGGCCGACGGGTAGCCAGTTGGAGAACCCTGTCTATTAAATGGTAGCCAGTTTCTGCTCTGCTTGCTTTTACAACTCGGTGAAAGAGTGCAACACATACACACTGAACTATGATCAACTCTATAATTAATAGACAATGAGACAAGAACACAATGCCCTGAAATAACAGTACTAATCACAATAGGCTTGGCAACCTCTCACTGTCTCAGTGAACAGGAGACAGTAGGCTAGGCTCAGCGACCAGGAGATAGTGTAGCCTATGCTTCTAGGGTATTGTTTGGTGAATTTCAAGTGTTTCTCTGTTTATTGAGTTTAAGTGTGTGACATTTTGTCCTGTCACTTTGCATGACATGCAGCTTTACATTAAAACATTTTAAAACAATAATGACTGTAAACAGTAAATGTTTAACTTGTTATTTAAAAAATCCTATAAAATTGCAAGCATTGTTTTGATAAATGTTGGGCTTTTCTTCTGATGTCTTTTCCCCATCTAGCGCTATGTTAGGTTACCCATCTAGTGGTTGAATGTTTTTATATTTCAGCATACTTTATACCAGTGGTGCAACTTTCACTGGGGACAGGGGTTATGTCCCCCGCACATTCTGAAATTGCATTTCCCCATTTTTATCAACGTGATACAAAAAACTGCAACGGTGTGCTTTAGGACCTTGCGGACGCCTCCGAGCGGTCGGGCTGTTTGGCGTGTTCAGCTGGCTGGATTTAGCACCGCTGGATTTAGGACCAAGGGCACACCACAGAGTGGGCTGACAGGCTGTGTGAAGGCAAGGCTGAGAGTTGAGCATAATTCAGTGTGTATGAGTTGCACTCTTTCACCAAGTTGTAAAAGCAAGCAGAGCAGAAACTGCCTACTCTTTATTTGACTGATGTAGCTGGCAAGGTAACTACTGTTTAAATTAACATCATTTTTTAAAACGACTGTTTATTCGTAGTGCTGAGCTAGTATTGTAACTGACATGTTAGCTAATGTTTCATCCCCTCTCGACTGAGGTGAATTTTCAAGCTACAGTAGCTACCTCAGCCAGGTCAGCTCTAGCTTCTAGTTATCTGTCAGATAGTATTAATAGCTGTCTAACAGCTGTTGTTTTTACGGAAATGTTTTGTAGTCTTTGTTTTGTCCCGTTTCAGATGTAAATTAACTTGGTTAGCGTTCGCCAGTTGATGTACCATTAAAGAGAAAGCTGGCCAAAAATTGGCTAATGTTAGCTATTATTTTAGCTTCAATCACACAAGACCTGAATCAAACGATGAAACCATCTGCCAAAGATTGATATTCTGAAGTTTTTCCACTGCAATGTGAGTTTTATTAGTCATTATGGCAATGTAATGTTATTGATCTGTCAGTTTCCCAAGCTAATTCCCTACTTTTCTCACTGACACAGTAATAAAGAGCTCTAACATTACAGGCTTCACTGTCATGGTGCACAGTAGAGGTCTGTGCACCAGCTGGCTTTCTGTCTGACTCCTAAACCAAACCGCAATCCCGCAATATTATTTTAGGCGTATGTCATGCAGCTTACCTGCCAGCCACGGTCCCAGCACTTTTGCGTCCTATAGGCAATATTGCATTTGCAAAAATATCTTGAGAAATATGTACAATTACCAGAGATTCTCACATGGTAAAATGTCTGGTAAAATGTCCAGAGTTAAACATTTGAACATTGGAAAACCTTCAGTTAAACTACTGTACTATCAATTATTCCAGTAGTAGTGATATGGTCCGTCAAATATACATTAACATATTACAACGTAGGCTATGTGTTACAGGCAACTTTTTGATGTCCCACTCAGGAATGTCTGAGAAAATTTAAGTAATGTCCCCTTCCAGGTTGATATCAGATTTTCGCCTGGTGGCTTTTTTTTTTTTCTTTTTTTGCTACTACTCCCTTCACAGAACAGCGCAAAACTGGCGCTAACCAGAATAGAAAGAGTGGGAGGTCCCGGTGCACAATGAGCAGAGGAACAAGTACATTAGGAGTGTCTAGTTGAGAAACAGACGCCTCCACAAGTCCTCAACGGCACTTCATTAAAAGTACCCGCAAAACACCAGTGTCAATGTCAACAGTTGTGAAGAGGCGACTCTGGGATGCTGACTTCTTGGCAGGGGGGACTGTGTTATGCCTCAGCAGATTGTGTTTTTTTTTTTTTTGAAGGGGACAGGGAGGTTCTCCCCATCCTTTTATCCCTTTTCTCCATCTCTTTGGTTCGGTTTGGGTGTAGATGGTCTCCTGGGATGGTGCAGGGGATATCGGGGGTTCAACTTGGTGAGATGGGGGGTGTAGTGGTCTCTGGGAGGGGGGGATTATTGGGGGTTCAACTTGGTTGGGATGAGGGTGTAGCTGGTCTACCTGGGCGGTGGGGGATATCTGGGTTCAACTTGGTTGAGCCAGGAGGGTATATCTGGACGGCTTTGGGCACTTTATCCAGACAGTTCTTGCGGCAGCAACAGAAGCGCTTGGAGGGTTGTAGTGTGGGGGCATGGTGTTGATTGCCACTGCGAACTAGAAACATATTAAGGAAATGGAAAAGGACAAGTGGACAACAGTTTCAAATTGGGCAGAGAAGAGATGTATATTTAAGCAATAAGGCCCGAGGATGGTGTGGTATATGCCAATATACCACAGCTAAGGGCTGTTCTATGCCATGGGCAATGCGGGAGAGTGACTGGACACAGCCCTTAGCCGGGTATATTGGCCATATATCACAAAACCCCAGAGGTTGCCTTATTGCGATTATAAACTGGTTACCAATGTAATAATTAAAGCAGTTAAAAAACTAAATGCTTTGTCATACCCCATGGTATACGGCTGATAAACCAAGGCTTCAGACAATCGCGTGCAGGGCTGGAACAAACCCAGTTTATAAAATAACTTTTACCAACAGATATGTGAAAAGAAAGTGTTGAAATGTTGCTTGCTGAACTAACCCGATACATTAACAATGACAATAATTTATACATCAAACATTACATACATTATTTTTAGAATGAGTCTACACAGTCATTATCTGTGCACTGTGAACAGATTTACTGGTCCCACACTTGTATGCTAATTCTTGGGACAGATATTCTTTCAAAAGAATACTTATATTTAAGACACATAATACAGTGGGCAAAAAACGTATTAGCAAGCCAAACATTGTGCAAGTTCTCCACTTAAAAGATGAGAGGCCTGTAATTTATATATGTACACTTCAACTATGACAGAAAACGAGAAAAAATCCAGGAAAATCACATTGTAGGAGAATTTTTGATGAATTTATTAAACATTAAATAGCCCAAAACAAAAACCCAAAACAATAAACAGGTGATACAATCAGGAAGAGGGACCATCTTCGGTGGGATTCGTTGACACTAGCTCTAGGCAGGGCGCAACTTCATTCCACAGTGCCGACTGTCTGCGGGTTTTTGGTTTTGATTGCAATTCAAACCTAACCAGGTGAGGGAGGTCCTTAGTAATTTGTGACCTTCATTGACCAACCAATGAGGGTGGAGCAAAAACCTGCAGACACTCGGACCATCCCATGGAAGGGGAGTTGGGACACCTGTGGATTAAAGGATTAACCAGTAAAGCTAGTCAGTTTAATCAGGTGTGTAGATGTTGCCCAGCGACAAAACCTGCGCACCACATGAAAACTCCATAGACTGTGCGTAGATCGAGCTAGTGAAAAAACTGTTGAGTAGGCCTATAGCTGAGATTTTAATTGAAAACCTTGACAGATAGTGAAAATGCATACTGGTTGAGAAATGTCTAAAAAGGTATACACAATCTCCAAAACATTAATACTAGCGATTACAATACATTGTTTATGGCACTACTTCACTAACATGAAAGAGGGTGATCGATGAGGGTCGTCGGGTACGTTCCAAGTTGCCTTCTTTGTTGAAGTCATGATGCGCATTTGTGTTGTAGGTCAACATACACAGATTCTGCACAGAATAAGAATATACATTCTAACTGCCTGGAAATGCGTTGTTAGATTAATTTAATTTTCTATTCATAAATAAACCGAAACAACGCAGAAAGTAAACTCCCCTGCAGCCGATTGTGTTGACGAAGCTGGATAACTGTGCTCCCGCATTACATTGGGTTGAAGTTGCCTGTACAGGACTGATCCTGGGTCAGTTTTCCGTTATTTTCTCGTTACGACTTGAGGGAGGAAGCAACATCACCCGCAAGATTTTGATCGACAACATATGTTTTCTGGACTGCAATGAGACCCAACATCACCCAAATATTAAGTGAAATTAAGCATAGAAAACAGTATTAACATTGATAATGTATTTAAATGTTCCCTCGGCAAAGAACCCAAAGAGTGCAATTACTGGAGTAATCTTGAACGGTTCAAAAATGCATACCTGTTGACTATCCTCTTGTCTGCAGAAAATAAATGTATCAAAGACCATTGGTTAAATGGCGAAATTTCAAACTACGGAAGAGTGGTTGAGTTGTAGATTGAAAGAAACTTATTTAATGGAAAACGTCACCCATAAAAATAAATAAGACAAATGTAGGCTATGCATGTAGGCTACACATGGATGAGTAGACTAAACATTTGGAACCGCTCCTTGAAAAATATTATTGTGTAGACAGACCTATTTTAAAAGCAACCAAACAATTGTTTGTTATTTTTGCATGTATTAATTATTACTTTATTCCTGGTTTCTTAATTCATAGTTATATTGTTTGTTGTATAGCCTGTTGGTATCTCAGACGACCAGAACCTTATAATATATCACCTTACTTACTTCACAAACAATAATCATACTAGTCGACTGCCACGGACCACATAGTGGGCTTACTGACTACTCTGCGGCGGCGTGAATGGGTATGAGGGCTGGACACGCCGCGGACCAGAACCTACTGTTGTCTATACACATACAATGCCTCGTTCAGGTGCTATCGGATTTCTCGGGAAATTTCCTGTTTTCGACTGGGAAGTTTCACTTGAATGAAACCTCCAATAGGAAATTACACAAGTGGAAATAGAAAATGATGGTTTCAATCTTATGGTTTAAGAATTATTCGACTTCAAAAGCACTTGAACAATCATGTCGAGTTACACATTCCCATTTCCCATGAAAATGTGAAGCAGCACAAATACAGCATTCAAGTGCTTAGTCGGCTACTAGGAAACGATATTTCTGAATTTGCTTAACTGGTGGTGCAAAAGCGTTACAGCTGGTCTAAGTACAACATGAGTGACATGTCCGTTAATAATCATTAATGGCAAGGCCTGGAAGTGCCAAATAAGTGTAATCAACATAATTCCATATTACATGAACTATGTAATACATGCATTTGAAAGGAAAATTGTGTAATTTAGGCTCCACAAAAATATGAAATGTGTTATGAGGGGGGGGGGAAAATCGTGTACTGTTGCTCTACCGAAAAAAACTTTCTGATTACAAGGCACTAGTAATCCCAAAGTATTTTTAACGCGAAAGAGAAATATATTGCATAAGAAACACAGCCATTGGCATTAAATTAAGCAATTTCCCCACGAATTATCACATGTAAATGTGTCTTTTCTCACAAATCGGTTCCAGCAAGTTTACAAACCACTACATATAAGCAAACAACTACACATTTTAAAACAGGGTTAAACAAAGGACACCCATTTATGTATATTTCATAAACGTGAAATTAGCAATACAGAAGAACAATAGTCCTATCGCGCTATGGTGTTGCCCAAAGACTTGTGTGTGTAGCCTATGGTTAAATTTGTCGGTCTTTTCGCAGAATTCAAGTATCAACATGAAATTCGTGTCTTTCTCACGCAATTAAAGCCACACCAAAAACGCACGAAATTTTGCTAATTTGCTGAAATTTTTTGCGTTATGTGCATACATCCCCACGCATTGAAGTGAGATAGTCTGCATTTTGCAACGCCAATCTCGCAACAGAGGATTGGATTGTCGTTGGAAATCGCAGTGAACCCTGGTGAGGAGCACGGTGTTGTGCAAGGAAGATTTTTTTAAACCACAGAATTAGAAATAAACAAAACAAAAAAAGAACGCGCTGTAGACACGTGTTTGGTATGGAAATAAGAATATAGAGTGAGAAAAGTCGGCGGAATTAGCCCTTCAAGGCTATCTTACAGAAACTAATGTAACAATATTTATTCAACCTTAAAATGAGTAAACACATAATGGCCACATTGAGGTATTACGTGTCAACTATAAAGTTGTAAGTTGCATGTTTCACTGTACTGGTAGCATGGGCTAAAGGTAGTAGCAGGTCGTGGAAAAATCCTCACAATTGCACTATGTACTTTTTTATGTAATCTAAACTGCATTTCCTAAGGTCAATGGTTGTGCTGATTAGATAAAGCCACAGCGATTAAATACATTAGTTGTTGTCTAAATGACAAATATGCTCTGACATTGTATTCCGATTTTAACAATTTGTTGCAGTTTAGGTTGCAAAGCTCGATGAGAACACATTTGTATGACAACTTAACAACTAGCTTAGATAGTTGAAAAAGCATAGAAAACATATTCGGAGTTCATCCAACTCTGCTTTCTTTTTGATTGGGTGCCTACTAACGGTGGAAATCTCCATTAACAATTGTCTCAACCAAAATATTACCCAAATTTCCACATTGAAAAATTTGTTTGATGTGGCGAGTCCAGTTGGAAGCTTCTAATACCTAGTTAAAATACTAATATTTATTACGGTATTAGTACTTATATATAATAGTATTGTTTTATATGGTGGCTAACCCCCCATGTGCTGGAATAATAGCAGTGAATGGGGATCCAAGTAACTAATTAACCAGTCCAATAACAAAGGAAAATGTGTAGATTACCCATTAATGACATACCTACAAATATGATAGGGCAGAGCGTTTCAATGTTGGAGTTTGGTTGTCTGGTTGCTGACTGGTGGCAGCCACCACAGCTTCTGCAGATAGATATTTTAATCTATGTCCTGTAGCTTTAATCTCAGAGGTGAGAGACAGGTTGATGGAGAGGTCAGGGCTGCTAGTTCTGGTTTGAGTCCTTTCTCCTCTGTACCAGGACAGGGTCAGGTTCTTCCGGTTCTCATCAGACAGAACACACCCACTGAACAGCTCCCCTTGCCTGATTGAAAGCTTGTCCAAGAAAATCACCTTCAGGGATTGCGTTTGACTTGTAGAGTAGGGGAAGTGGTACTGTGACCTGGGATTTTTAAATTAAAACAATGATTTTAACCACAGATTATGTTTTAATATTGGTCCTCTCGTACGGGGGAATAAAAACTCTACTAGCTAATCAAAGTGTGTGTGAGCACTGTTGGTGCAATTTTTCACAAGTATGTGTACATTTCACAACCTAAAGCAACAAATCCCTAACAGACAATCAAAATGCCATTTCAAAATAGAGCACATTCTAATGACTGAGTGCAACAAAACAGTCACTTGTTCAAACTGCACACAAATCACCCTTTCAATTTGCTTCATATTCAAAGTATTTGCTCTTCACAATGCAAACATACTTGGTCGTGACGCTAACCACCAGTGGGAGGATTAATTAGGCAAACAATGTGGATCTGTTTTTCCTTACCAGGGGTGAGCTTTAATTTAGAAAGTGAAGAATATGACGGCGACTCTGAAACTACATACAAACAAAAATAACAAACAGAGATATTCCCCCCCCCCCCAAAAAAAAAACTAATCATATAGCTCCTGCCTCCTCTGGCATAAGCTACTTCTATTTATACCGTAGGCTACACTGAATAAACTATGAGTCTTGAACCACCCACTCGGCGTCTCGGACAGGTAATACTCGTACTCAGGTAAATGCACAAATAAACAAGGAATCGGTTAAATATTTCGGTTTGATATACTTCACGTTTTAATTTAATTGATCACATTGCAGTTGTAAGTTTCGATAAAGTAGGCCTAGGCTAAATAGATGATTAGGACAGAGCATTTTAGGCTACCAAGCCAACGAACAAAAATAGGGTTTGCGGGCACAAACCATTGTCGCGTTCGAACCACAAATCTGAACATGGTTTGATTTATTTGAAGGTGATCAAAAAACAAACATCGGAAGTAACCATGACTAACCCACATATTACAAGAACATACATGTGATTTTTCATAAAACGGTTCAATTCTTCAATGTCAGGGATTGGCATATTTATAACAATCGCTACCAATTTGCGGTTTGGTAAATATCATAATTGATACACCTGTAAGCTGATGATAATGTAGCAGTATACAGTAACAAGTCACATAGAAAAAAAAAAAGTGATTAGTGTAATGTTGCTTGGGGCGAAAGGAAAAATGGTCTACAGTATACTACATCAATACCTTTGTACTAGGTAGGCTTGTTTTACAATACATGCCCACAATACTCTTGGGCAATGGTCCCCACTTGAACCACTGCTTATATAAAAAAACCCAAACACATCACCATAGACAGTTAAGAGAATTGAGATTTTATTGTGCGTCTGATTTTCTTATTGTTTGTGGGTTGGAGGGAAATTGTCTATATGATAAACTCTCCAGAGTTGTTGAGGGTTGAGATTTCTGATTGGTGAGAGATCCAGTTTGTCTGTCCAGCTGGCAGTCTCTGTTGCTGCTGGGGTGAATCTTCCCATGTTTTGAAATTCTGTGATGTTCTCTCCTCTGATGACCATGACTACTCAACTATTTGAGGTGATGTTTGGAGAGATTTGGACAAAGGAACCAAAATATTTATCAGCCTTGTAGTCAGTTAGTCCATTGTGTGTAGAGGACAGACTGCCTCTCTCCGTGTCATATATTCTCTTCAGCATTCACAGCTCTGCAGCAGAGATCCTGGAATCAATGAATATGGAGTTGTTCAGTAACAAAGACAAAGGGCAACAAAATCATATATGTTTCTGTGGTGTGTCAAGTTATTATGTTTTGTTGGAATTTCAATTTTGAAAATTCAGTTTAGCTTTACGTTTGTTTTCAGATCCACTTTATTTGTTTTTATTTAGTTTAAGTTTTTATAAAAAACATGTATTTGCATTTTTATTGGTTATTGTTTAGTGTTAGGGACAGAAAGAGAAAGTTGCCTATTTGTGGAGAGGCTAGGAGGCCATTTATGTTTTAGTTGTTTTGGGGAACGTCACTTCATGCAGCTGTGGGGCCAGTAATGGTGCGTTCAAGACAACTGGGAAAATTCATGACATGTGATTAGTTGTTGTGAGCCGGGCTCACTGCAAGGTTTTTGTATGTTATTTCAAATATAAATGAAAAAAAAATCATGAACTAGGTAAGGAAAGTCGGAGGTCTAGAAAAGAAAGAGGGCTTCCGAGTGGTTGAATTTCCGAGGGGGAGCGTTTTGGAACAAAAATACAAAACTGATTTTTCCCTGTGGAGCTTGTTTTTTCTTCCGAGTCTCCTATTGGTTTTTTAAACGCACTGAGTTCCGATTTCCCTGTAGTTTGAAACGGCAAATGCATAATAAGGTGATGGTTAGGGTCAAGTGACTCCAGCGAGGATGAACGTAAGATGCACAAAGGGTAAACTGATAGTTGTGGTGTCAATTGCCTACAACCTGGTCCTGGGTTTCCAAAAGCCCAAAACATTTCATTATAGAAACCCTTCATTAAGAACATCTTTAAATCTGCCGAGCGTTCCCCAAAAGCACTTCTTATTAATATTGCACTTGAAAACGCTCGTAATTTCTACACGCTGATAACTTAAAAGTCAGACTAACAAATAAAGCCACTGTCTTTGCAAACCAGCCGATGTAAAACAAAAAAATATGCTTCAAATTAAAACCGAGATGACCTGCATTTTAAGAATTATTAAATATAGTGGGGAGAATAATATTCAAATGCATTTCATGTTCAATCAATTGTGAGTTATATTTTTGATAATTGTAGGTTGTCTGTAAATGTTGTTCAATATATTAGATGATGTGCATTAGAATAAGCACCTGCAATATTTGTAAGCGCATAAGTGATAATATCTTTATAGGAGCAATCATTTAATAAAAAAGCACTTTTAAGCCTGGACTTCCTGACGGGCCGCCCCCTCGATGAGGTGGTGAAAGGAGTAGAGATGAAAGAAGAAAATGTATATTAAGAGGGAAACACTCTGCAACGCTGATCCTCAACACTGGAGCTCCCCAGGGTGTGTACTGTGTGCTCAGTCCCCTCCTTGTTGATCCCTGTTCACCACGACTGATGGCCAGCATGACTCCCAACACCATCATTAAGTTTGCAGACGAACCCAAAAACAAGTGGTTAGGCCTGATCATCGGCAATGACGAGACAGCCTATAGGGAAAGTCAGGGATTCTGGACGGGTCGGTGCCAGAAACAAAAACCTATCCCTCAAAGTAAGCAAGACAAAGGAGATTATTGTGGACTACAGGAAAAGGAGGACCGAGCATGCACCCATTCTCATCGATGGGGTGTAGGGAGCAGGTGAGAGCTTCAAGTTCCTTGGTGTCCATCATCAACAACAAACTAGAATGTCCAACACACAAAGACAGTTGTGAAGAGGGCACGACAAGCCTATTCCCCCTCAGGAAAACTAAAAAGATTTGGCATGGGTCCTGATATCTCAAAAAGGTTCTACACCTTGCAACACGAGGCATCTGACTGGTTGCATCACTGCCTGTTGTAGCAATTGCTCGGCCTCCTGACCGCAAGGCACTACAGAGGGTAGTGCGTACGCCGGCCGCCCCCCAGGCTCCACCACACAATGTTCAAAAGCCCCCCCCCACCCCAGCACCCCAGTCATAGACTGTTTCCTCCACTACCGCATGGGAGAATAGCGGTGTACCGGACCTGCCAAGTCTTTAGACCAACCCCACGGGAACAAAAATGGCTTCTCAACAGTTTTACCCCAAGCCATAAGACTCCTGAACAGGTAATCAAATGGATACACCGGACTATTTTGCATTGTGTGCCCCCCCCCCAAACCCCTCTTTTAACGCTGCTGCTACTCTCTGTTTATCATATATGCCATAGTTCACTTAACTATACATTCATGTCATTACTACCTCAATGGGGCCGACCAAATAGTGCTTCCCCCACATTGGCTAACGCGGGCTATCTGCAGTTGTTCCCACCCACCACCCGCCAACCCTCTTTACGCTACTGCTCCTCTCATGTGTAATCAATATGGCATAGTCACTCTTAACATATTACATGTACATACTACCTCAATCAGCCTGACTAACCGATGTCTGTAGTAGCCTCGCTACTTTTATAGCCTCGCTACTGTATATAGCCTGTTTTTTCTACTGTTTGTTTTATCTCTTTCACCTACATATGTTACGTAATACTTTTTTTTGAACTATTGGTTAGAGCCTGTAAGTTAAGCATTTCACCTGAAAGGTTATACTATCATGTTGTTTTCAGCGCACCAGTTGACAAATAAACTTTGATTTTGTGAGAATATCAGTCTGTCCACTGATGATCTTTCTGAGAGGAAGGGAAGTGGCCTTTTCTTGTGCCCTTGTGACACCAGGCCAAAATCCCTCCAAAAGTCTTCGCCTCACTGGCGTGTGCAGAGCACCACACTTGCCTGCTGCCCATTTCTGAGCAAGCTCTGTACCTGGGTTGTGCCCGATCCGCAGCTGAAATCCAAACTTTAAGGAGAACGGTCCTGGTGACTTGGTTGGACTTTCTTGGGCCTGCCTGAAGCCTTCCTTCACAACACATTTAAAACGCTCTCACTTGAAAGTTCTTGACACGATCCGAAATAAATGGTTGATTTAGGTTGCAATCTTAATGGCAGCAATATCTTGCCTGTGAAGCCATTTTTGTGCCCAAACAATGATGACGGCACGTGTTTCCTTGCAGGTAACCATGTTGACAGGAAAAGAGAACACATGATTCCAATTCCTTTTTGAAGCTTCTAGTCTGTTACTTTCGAACTCAATCAGCAGACAGAGGATCTTCCAGCCTGTCCTCAATCATACACTCACACCTGTGTTACACGAGAGAATCATTGGGCAATGATGTCAGCCTGGTCCTTTTGTGGCAGGATGAAATGCCGTGGAAATGTTTTTTGGGAGTTCAGTAATGTTGCATGGCAAAGAGGGACTTTGCATTAATGTGCAATCATCTGATCACTCTTCATAAAGTTCTGCCCCTGTATAATATAAAGGGAAAATATAAAATCATTTTTTTATGAAGCAAAATTGCCATCATACAAACTGAGGCAGCAGGACTTTGTGAAAAATTACTATTTGTGTCATCTTCACACATCCCCCCCCCCCTTGGCCACGGACTGTACAACCCTCAAACTACTTTCAGACATATCCACTGACTACCTTATATATTCAACCCTTTGTTTGTCCATTTTATCTCACACATTTACATGAATTTAATGTTTTCAAAACTTTTGAATTTCGTAGCTCCTGGTCATGTGACCTACTGGAACTCAAACAAGGTTCAGAAATGTCCACTGGACTATCCTTCTTATTGCACACCACACTTTAGTTTGTCCATTTTCATCTCACGGCGGTTTTAGATTCATTTTTTTTCTGTTTTTTTAATTATCAGCGTCTCCTGGTATGTGACCTGATGGACTAAACAAGTTCAGAATAGTCCACGGACTGGCAGAGAGATTGGGCGCCGCGAGGCAGCTGTGCGGACGCCCTACGACCAAGGTTGAATCCAGGAGAAGCTGGCGCGGAGCCCCGGGGAGACGTTCTCTTTTCTTGTGAAGAAAGGGACGTGAGCCCCGGAAATGGGTTCGTATCCGAGAAAGGGAGGCCAAGCCTTGGGAAAGCGTTGCGGTTTTTTCTGGCAGCGTCGGTGAGCTCTCGCTGCGACCCATTCTTGAAAATCCGGGCGGGAGAGTGTTGAAATCTCGTGCCCGGCCCGTACCATATCCCACAGCAGTCGCCCCATCCTAAGGTGAAACAGCATCTGGCATGTTAGTTAGAACATGTAGTTTAGGGAAGACGGGCAAAGTCAGATTTCCATAACTATCGGATATATAGTTACCATATCCCATGGAGGGCTCTTTCCATTTCTCTACCTCTGTGTGTCACCTGTTTTGAGGGAGTCTCGCAATGGCCGGAGACAAACTGTCTCCTTAGCATGTGTAGTAACAGGTGGGGTAAGGGTTAGAAGATAACCAGAGGTAACCTTACTAGCAGGGGCTATTCCAATCCCTCCCTGTATGTCACGTTTTCAGGTGGTCACTAACGATGGGTAAACCAACGGATTACCGACGGATTTTTTAACGTTCATATTTTTTTCTACTCTTGTACTAGTCCGTACGCTAAAAAAGAGAGTCCTGCGGATGGTGACGGTGTTGATCGTTAACGGAAGCCGCGTAGTCGGCAGTCGAGTTCCTGAAGAATATGGGGGATTTCTGGTTTTCCAAAGCATGAATATGTGAGGGCGGTTCCACAGACTCAATGATTTGCTGTGGTGCTTGTAAGTGAATCCTGACCTTGACAGGAAGCAATCAAAGAATGATTGGCTGAACACATCCCTGGCTTTTAGCTAGGAGGGGGGAGTTAAGACCTGGAGTGCTGATGAAAAGTGTACGACTGGCATCAGTAGATCACAGAGCGGATGTCGGTGAAACGTTTAAACACGCGGTCCCCCGTAGTTATACTTAGCTTACCTTAAATTGAAAGTTTGAATCGAACGCTGGCCTTCGGCCAGGGACCGCTAACAGTGGAGCACTAAAATAGAGATGGAATGTGCTTAGTGTTATGGACACGCCAAGGTCTCAGAGTCCGCCTGGGTCGGGACTATTACATTCTATGTGGGTAGCTCTCCTTACGCTCATTGGAGCATGTAGTGGAGAGCATGTGCCTTACCATTTTGCTGACACTACCAGCCTTAGGCCTTACAGCGAGTGTGGGACAACACCATTGTTAAGGTGCGACAGCGAGGTATCTACCTCTACAGCTCACTAGACTCGGAGGCGGAGAAACTAAACCCATTGGCCCCGCAGTGATAGGCTTGCATGGATCTAGGCTCATGCCCTATGAAGTGGGTGAGCGGATCTCCAGCTTGTCTGGGGAGGAGAGGCCCCTAATTATGATGTGGGTAGTACCATCCTTGCACAATGATTTGCTGTGGACCCATAAAACGGACAGAAGAAGCCTAGGTTCCACCGCCGCGTGCACAGGATCACTGAATGTCAACTTTGATTGAAATTCAAAGGAGCGTATCCACCTATGTCTCGTTCACACTCAAAATCCACCCAGTACATATGTGCTTGCTGAGGATCCAATAGTGGAAGTACATCTGTGGAAATTAGTGACTGAACGCCTCTAAGTCAGAATCCCCCTAATGTAATGATACCGTAGCGCATGGATCTTTGGTGGCCGCGAGGTAGCCGCCTCTTTTGGCAGGTGAGTAGAGCACATGTGACGGGGGTGGGGTTGCGGCTGGATGAGTTGCCGCCCACTCTCCTGATGAGCACAGTCCAACCGCTGTTTGTGAGGATTCTGGGGTCTAACAACCACTCATAGACGACCTGATGTCTGGGTCAGGGTTCGTATTAGAACGAGCAGCGTCACTCGCTGAGATACTATTGTAAGATCAGCCTCGATCCAAGCTTTTGTGGGGATGGGAAGCGTCTCACTCACCATCCTCCTTCTTACTTGGGGTTAACAGGTGCACGCAGACAATGGCCAGAAACCAGACGCTGTCAGAGAGCTCAGCAGGGGGGGGTATGAAGGATAAGAATTGAATGGGGCTATGGATAGGTAGGGGGATAGGTGATGGTCGCCCCCATTCCAACCAGCCCATCATTGGTGTGACTGTGAGTCAGGTTGGGAGCTCTCCGTGGAAGTCAAAAGGCGTTCATCAGGTGCAGAGTAGGCTCATATCAAGGCGGGGGGCACTCAGGAGTCGAGCAGGTGCAGCAGATCTGGGGGCTATGGGCGCACTAGGCCATGAGTTGGAAGGGGACTTAGTCCTTGAGCGAAAAAAAGTGGGCGGAGTCACCAGGGCACAGACCGTTTCAGGTTACCCAGGTGCACTAATGTCTGTTTTGGTTTTACAGTGCACGTGGTTTCTGACAGCGGGAATATAGACATCTTAGTGTACTGGGAGGCCTGACTTAAGGTGGGGTGCCCCCGGTTCACTGGTGGCTAAGGTTATGGAGATGCTGAGCCACCGGATCCGGGACCGGTGATTAGATGATGCCCAGTGAGAGGGGTGTTGACCAGACGAGGGAGAGTAGGTGTGGAGGCCTAGAGGGTCGTAGTCAGGGAAGTAAGCTATTACACTCTCAGGCCCAGGAGAGAGGGCAGCAGGCGGCATGGAGTGTTAGGCTGGAGTCAGAGGGTCACCAGGTCACCAGGTCCAATGGTGGGCCTGCCTGGAGGTTCAGAAGGCTTCCAGGGAGAAGGCCCAAGTGAATAGCAGTGTGTGAGTGGACACGGCTTCAGCGGGGCAAGAGCAGGCAAATTTAAAGTTTAAAATCGGTGAGATGAAAATGTACAAACTAAAGGGTGCTGGCAATATAGGATAGTTCAATGGACATTTCCGAACCTTGTTGAGTTCAGTAGGTCACATGACCAAGGAGGTATTGAAATAGAAATGCTACAAAAATTCATGTAACCAAAGTGTGAGATGAAATGGAACAAACTCAAAGGTCGTGTGCAATGGGTAGGCCCACGAATGTACATTCTGAAACTGTTGTTTGAGTCAGTAGGGTCACATGCCAAGGAGTATTGAAATTAGAATGAAAAAAAAAGTTTTTACTTTGTTGCGCTCCCTAACTAATCAACTCAGATACGGAATGTGCTGCTCACATTTCCACATGTTTATTAGCTTTGAAAGTGATTAATGTCAAAATCGTGAAAATAAGACCTGTGCAATGGTTGTGCACAATTTCTTCCAACATCATGACACTTATTTGGGCTGTGTCCTAAGTGGTTTTAAAAGCTATTGACGTTTGAAAGCCGAATATCGGCGCATATCCAACTGAAAACTGTTTGTACATTGGTCCTAACATTAGTAGGCTAAATAGTGCATACAAAACGAAAGAAAAGAGATGGCTTAGAGTATATGGGGCCAAAAGCGCTCTCTGTTAAATATATAATTTGGGTAGTCAGTCAGCACAGATAGTCTACATGTCCATCTCCATGTGGCGGTTGCTCTAAATTTAAAAAAAGTCCCATAAGGCATAATAAAATATACACATTTTGATCTCCGATGATTAAGTCATAGGCATAGGCTATATGAATAATTTAGTATACTTATTGAAATTTGCGACACCAATTATTGTTGCAATGCCTTTACAATTGCGTGATAGCCCATGTTTGGGTTAGCCTGTTCAGGTATTACTTTCCACTCCTTGTCTCGGTGTCATCTGTATAAACTGGCGGATTCCCCTGGCAGTGAGAGCTGTTCAGTGAGTGTGTTGGGTGAGAGTGCTGCTGTCGTGAGCTACGGTAGAGAGAGAGACATGACCAGACTACAGCATGTCTCACCCACAACCTCTTTCCGAGGAAAAATGTAGCGTCTTTTGATACCAGAGCTGTATACTTTTTGTGCGACTTTATTCAGTGGGGAATGGTGTTTAAAAAGGACAAGGACTAATAGGCTAAACAATAGATTGACAACGAATTAAATAAATAAATGAAATAAAGAGTAACTAGCCTATACACATATCGAGAAGCATGCTATATATTACAAACATAACCAACACAAAGTACAACTGCTACAGGAATTAGCCTTTACTTACCGATATGAAACGTACGATATCCCAAATATTGAAGCCGTTGTCATTTTCTAGTTCTCATTGCGGGACTTTAGAGGGTCTCTTCACAGCCGCTGTATTTCCAATAATCTTTTAGGCGGGCTGAGTTATGTACGTTGTTGCTGTGGAGACCCCTTTCAATCAGCAGCCGCTGCACTACTCTCCCTCCAATTTTTCGGCGCGTTCCAGGATAGGGCTTCTCGCTTGGTAAGAGCTCAATGTTCGAGTGTATAGCAGAAGTATAAGGAAACGGAATCATTCATAGCTTGGAGCAGCAAGCAAGCTAGCCTCCATCAGGGTGCTCTGCTGTCCCCGCTAGGTGTCGCTCTGTGCCATCGTTTGGGTGTGTGCCTCTTGGTTTTCTATACTTGTGACAGTGTACCAACGGTGGTGACAGTTTGTGGCGCTGAGGATTTGTGTCCTTGTGACTTGCTTTCGTTTCGGAGACCGTTGCCACACCGCAAGATCAGAGAAGGTATGTTTCGCTTGCAGTTCTCCCCTGAGAATAGGTTGTAGCGAGGCGCACCAAGTTAACGACGCTCTACTAAAGGTTCAATTAAAAGTGTTACTTGAAGTGGACCAGCCAGAGCCGGACTTGACACATGATTAAAACATCTCTGAAGAGATCTTAAAATAGCCTCGTGCAGTGGCTCCACATCAAACCTGACAGAACTGAGAGATCTGCAGAGAAGAATGGGAGAAGAAACCCCAAATACAGGTGTGCCAAGCTTGTACGCATCATACCCAAGAGACTAAGGCTGTAATGCTACCAAAGGTGCTTCAACAAATCGTACTGAGTATAAAGGGTCTGAATACTTATGTACATGTGATATTTACCTTTTTTTAAATTTATAATACACTTGCAAAAATGTCTTGAAACTGTTTTGGCTTGTACATTATGGGGTATGGTGTATGGTAGATTGATGAGGGGGGAAATGATTTAATACATTTTAGAATTAGGCTGTAATGTGGAAAAGTAAATGGGTCTAAATACTTTATTCGAACTGTATTTCACCCATGGAATGTGGCCAAAGACAGACTGAAACCAATTGCCAATTTATGTGTACAGTGGCTACAGTACATTGTGATTATTTGAGGCTCTATCTCAAATAAGTAATCGAACCAGTTATATTAGCTTTTAGCTTGTGGAGCGTGTGGATTATGGGGTTAGATTTGAAAGAAACCTTTTATTTTATATTTAACCTTATTAACTAGGCCAAGTCAGTTAAGAACAAATTCTTATTTAACAATGCGAACCTACTACCGCCAAACCCTCCCTAAAACGGAAACCTGAGGACCAATTGTAACCGCTCTAAGGAATCCCGAATACAGTCGGGATCGAACCCGGTGTCTGTAGTGACGCCTTTAGACGCGGTGCAGTCCCCCCCCCCCCACCCCCCCCCCCCACAAAAAAAAAGTTGAATATTTAAACAATGGCAACTGCCACGTTGGTTGAGGTTTGTGGTTGGAAAAACTAACATTAGCTGTCTGAATTTCGCCGTTGCAGTGCACTCACCTACTCACTCCCTGTCACAACCCCTTTAAGGCATTAAAACCTTTTTAAACAATGACGCACTGGTAAATAGCAGCCGCTTGCACTTTTACCACTTTCCTTTCTTTTCTGCAGTTCCAGGAAGGGCTCACTTGGTAAGAGCTCAATGTTAGAGTGTATAAGGCAGAAGATAGGATAACGTCATCTATTCAATAAGCTTGGAGCAGCAGCAAGCTAGCCTCATAAGGGTGCTTGCGGTCTCCCATTCACGGTCGATCTTGTGCCAGCGTTTTGGGTTGTGCCCTTGTTTTTATTTACGTGCTGCAGTGTACCAAACGCTGTGCTCCAGTATTGCGGTTGCTGAGTGATTTGTTGTCCTGGACTTCTTTCGGGTTCGCAGGACCAGGAGATCAGGAGACCAGCAAGATCAGGTAGGGACGGTATGTTTTGCTTGCAGTGTCTCCCCTGAGACCAGAGCGTAGCGAGGCGCACCCATGTTAAACGACGCCTCCACTAAAGGCTTCCAACGAAAGAACTTAAGATGCCTTGAAACCAGACCTGGTTGCTGTTGTTTAAATTGACCCACTACTACAGTCACTTTGGCGTGTACTTCATCTGGCGAGTCTACCTTTAAGTTAACCATAACGATGACCTGACCCATCACCTTTTGCATTACTGCTCCACAAAAGGCAAGAAGTGGACATCCCCAAAAACTATACAACACATAAATGCACGTCTTTCTGTCCTAACACTAAAACGGAAAACTTAATAATATACTAACAAAGAAAGTGATTTTATAAAACTAAACTAACATAAAAACTAGCAAGTGGATCTGAAAACTAAACTGAAACCTAATCTGAATATCAAATAAATATCTAATAGATTATTTTGGTGAGCAGTCGGGAGCTGTTGAATGCTGAAGTAAATACATTGTGACAAGAGAGAGAGGCAGTCTGTCACGTCTACACACTGGAACTAATGGACTACATGATTGATAAGATATTTTCGGTTTTTGGTCAGTCATTTCCAAAACACATCAATAGTTGAGAGTCCAGGTCATCCAGAGGAGAGAACATCACAGATTCAAAGGAAGATTCCCAGACAGACTGCAGCTGGACAGACAAACTGGAATCTCTCACCATCAGAAAATCTCACCCTAAACAACTCTGAGTTATCAGCTAGGACATTTTCAATACACACAAATCATCTCAGAGATCTCTCTAACTGTCATGGTGAGAGTTGGTTTGTTTTATAGCTGGCAGCGAACACTCCCATCCAACCTGACAGAACTTGGAGGATCTGCAGAGAAGAATGGGAGAAACTCCCCAAACACAGTGTGCAAGCTGAAGCATTCATACCCAGAAAGGTTTTTTGGGAGTTTGGGGGGGGTTGGGGTTGTTGGCGGGTTTTCAGGCTGTAATGTCCGACAAAAAGAAAAGTCAATAAAGTACTGAGTAAAGGGTCTGCATACTTATTGTAAATATGATATTATTATTTTTTGTGTTATCTTTGTGTCGAGATTATGAAGGGGGAAAAAAACGATTGAATTACATTTAGAATAAGGGCTGTTGCAGGTAATGTTTCAATGAGCGGACAGAGTGGCAGCCAGCGGGTTCAGTCTAAGGCACTGCCATCGCGGTGTTGAGACGTCACTACAGGACCTGGGTTGAACCTGGGCTTGTTCACAATGCACACAATTGGCCCACGCGTTCGGCCGGGGGTCTAGGCCGTCATTGTAAATCAAGAAAGTTGTTCTTAACATGACTTGCCTAGATTTTTAAAATCTTTTTTAAGTGCTTTTGATAGAGCTGTGTTTGTCTATTCAAACAAATGGAGATAGTTTGAAAACTTAACACATCTCTATGCCCCGTGAGTGCATGCCAACCACCCCCTCACTCACACTTTCAATTACGATCAAGCCCTGCACCTATCATGTACCACATGGTGACAGAGCAACACATAAAGCACTTTGGAATGTATGGCTAATGTTTTTTATTGATCCAATATGGTGGTGCTCTCTGCTAACCCAAGACAGCAAGATAATAAATTCCATATAAGACACTATAGTAATATCAACATTATTGTGCAAACAGTTTTCCTGTAGTGACACAGTCTTCTTTGACTTTGCATACATGTTTTATTATATTCTCTTGACAGAGAACAGAGGGATGTTTTATCAGGCGAGGTAGCTACAGTTAAACCTAGTGTGATAAAGGCACAGCAAAACAAGATGGAGATGGAGGTACTCTTAAAGTCTGAGACAGTCACATGCAGACCTGAAAAAGAAATGAGGAGTTGGGGGGGGTAAAGGAGAGTTGAGGGCATGGTTTGTGGTGTGAGCTGTATTGCGTAAGAGAAGCTGTACAGTGCTTGAGGAAGGTACCACATCTCTCCTATAAGCAAGTGAGAATGAGAGTGACTGACCCATATAGGCTACGACTACAAAGTGAACAGACAGAGAAGTGATAACCACACGCTATGGTGAGAAAGAAGCTCATTTCTACACAGCATGCAATCGTGCATGCACACATACATATGCATGCACACACTATACTCTGGGGATGATGAAGGGGTTGATGGAATCCATGTGGGTTGACATGTCATTTTGAACATGTATATTTGTAGTTTAATTGAGCAACCACCAAGAGTCTCCCACACTCTCTCTCCATTTGTTGGTGTTATGAGACTAACGTCAGGGGCTATTCAAAGAACTTGCAGATAGAACAGTGATGTACAGAAGATCAGAAGTCGTCGTGTAGGCCTGTATTCTGTAAACACATTCCTATCAGCTCTGCTTCTGATCATATGTAAATAAAATGACCACACCACGGTCATAGAAAGAGACATGCAACTCTGATGGTAGCTGCAGAATGCTGGATAACTTTCAAATATACTGTTCTTTACTCCATTTAAATTTCTACAAAGGCAATTTTTTCAAGTTTTTCACACTGCAGTTCTGGACGTATTTATTCATTCTTCTGTTACTGCGTTGTTTTGTCTTCCATTCTCTCACAATAAACATTAACATTCAGTAACTTCATTGTAAATGTACACAATAACGGTCTGATCCTGTTTTTTGGGCCTTCAGGCAGTTTACATTCTGTTTATCTATGGTTCATTCCTTGTCATTTCAGCAAGCCATGACACCCACCATCTCAGATGTTCTGAAATCATTTCTGTAGTTAGAAACAGATAATATTAGTATCCTAGATTTTTAAAAATATATATAATTGATCTCTGAGAAAATAATCTAATTGATTGCACCTAAATTGGCCATTTTCATTATTAGGATTCATTCACATTAACCATAAGCACTCCGTTAAATTGCACAGGATGTCATTCATTTGACATCCACAGCGAGTGGAAATGCAATGCCCCTGTGGTTGAAGGATCCGTTGTGGTTGGAAGGATCGAAACCATGCGTCTTCTCAGTTCTGCCAGAGTCCGTCAAAGAACAGGAAGTTTCCAAACCACAGAAGAAGATGAAAATATGTAGT